>NC_142682.1:18774378-19031878 GCF_964200805.1 Pocillopora damicornis
CGCTGTAGTCTAAAAGTTTCCCGCCTTTACCCTCCTTGCCGCTGACACTGGAAGATGGCTCATCATTGGACCTGCCACCTTTCCCATCTGTCTGTCGAGCTATGAGAATATTACAAGATTAATCTTAAAGTTTAGCTGCCCAAGTAGTCACTTGTGATTGAGCAGACGGAATATCCAGGGGTCAGGAGGTATATTACAGCCTAATACACAAAAATGTTGTGCATGGCTTCTTTCTGTAGCGAATTCGTAAGTGACTTCGGAACAGCTTTTATCCTGAAGGGCACTAAAAACGCCTCCAAGAGAAAATTCGCACAACACTTTAAGAAATCATTTAATCTAAGTGCCTTCTGCGTACATCGAAGTAAGAGGATTACGAATTGTGGGCTAGTTCCAAAATCATGTTTATCAGTAAATTTTCGATCTTATTGGGGAAGTAAAGCTTCGTTGAGTCAAACTGCTCTCCTCATTCCCTCGGACCAATAAGGACGTGATTGGAGCCTACCAACAACCTCTCTACCCATACATATTTTGATACGTAGCTAACTATTAGATTATTTGGAGCTTGATTGTGTGAGAACGACTTAAGCTTGTTCTGGCCCTCGTGTTTTTGTAGCTTTGTGACAATCGGCACAAAATCATTGTATAATAGGTGCATGCGTACTTACAAGCTTTTGGTATTCCACCACCACCCCCACCACCAGCTACAAGCAGCGGTTTACCATCCTCGTACACAACAAAGGTACCACCCCCTCCTCCCCCAGGACGGTGAGGGTCTAGAAAGTCACGGAAGCCCTCATTGCCGACCAAAATCTTTAGGATTCTTCCCTTGTATAGAAGGAATTTTCCTTTCACAATAGCTCCGTATCCTCCTCGCTTACGGTTACTTGAACTTCCGGCTAATATCCCGTCAGCCCCGGAGGCTCCTCTAGCTTCGATAGACCAGAGACCAGAAACTGGAATCGTCCAAAGTTGAATGCCCGGATGATGGGGGGAGACTTTGACCTCGTTTTTCAGTACGCCTTCGTACTTGAGTATAGATGGTCCAAAATTACCCACACCACCCTGGTTCGTCAGTACGCGAACTAAAATATAAAGAAAACTGCATGAGAATGGCTTGATTGAGGGAATTAGTAAAAATTAGGCCTCCCGGATGACCCAAATGACTTCTTGGAGAGCTAGACGAGAAATGTGTAGCATAAACCCCTATCTCAGACCCCCAGAGAGGCTCCAAAAGTCTGATGTAGATAGACCACGAGCCCCAAAATGCAATAGATCCAGTTGCAACCATCGCCTTTTAATGGGGGATTGGCAAGAATCGTACGCATCTTTTTCAGGGTTAGGACGATATTTAGATCACTAAGCCTGGTACACAATGACTTTTAATTTATTTGGCCACTTTCAGAGAGCAAGAACGCGCGCGCCACAGTTGTGACGTAACACACGAAACAAAGGCTGCGAACTTGTGGAAAATCAGTTTCTTTCCGGAAATAATTGCCACAAGAAACAACTGAAATGAAAAAAGTGCTAATTCCTTGGGTAATTGTCTTCAGAACAACGAAATCTTTCAGGAACAACTTGAAGCATTATGCTAAATGATGCCGTTGCTTAAACTACGAAAGGACGCAAAATGTTTGAGTACTGTAACTTCAAAATAAAATTTCAATTATCTAACGTACCTTCATTAAATGTTTTTTCCTTTTTGGAGTCGCTAGAGCAGTCCCCAAACGGTTTTAGGACTTTTAAAACTACAACAACAACTGCCACACAAACAACCACAACGACGATTAATCCAATCACCTTTTTTACTAACGCCTTATTTGAGACGTTTCCAGCTCGCACCGCCATCACATCAGTCATTATACTAGGTTGTTGTCGTCTGGTCTAAGCCTTGGTGAATTTTCGTCATAATTGATTGACGCGCGCAATAAGATCTGTTACAAACAATTAATTAATAATTAATTAATTAATTACTTAGAGGCGTTTTATTTTGGTACTGGGTGGGGAAGGAATAAGAATAAGTAACTTTCTCGCCCAGCTTGACCACTCTTTACGCTGTCGGTGCACGGAAAAAAAGGCATCCCTGGGAAAAAGGCAGTAATTGCAGATCTGCATAATGTACAATGCATTGGAGAACTCATTGTGAAAGCAATCTCTTTCCCACAACCGATAGTGGGCTTGAGTCACTAATATTTTCTCAGTTTTCAACTAATCAAATGGAAAGGGGTAATAATTTTTCTCAGGCGTTGTACATCCAATGCGCTGCATTCGAGAATCGAAGCTCAAGGATTACAAATTACATCACGAACACTAACATGAACCTTAATAAATTCCTAAACGACCGCGTCCTATACGAGATGCTAAACAAATCTGCACGAAAAAAGTCACCCAAAAGCAACCAAGATACTTTGTCCGGAAGTTTCGCCTTTTAATCTGAAGCGATTGTCTCTGAGATAGGTAAATACATTTACACTTACTACTTTTCTTCTTACAAAATCCGCAGACTAAAAAGTCCTTTACAGTCTCCTCTCACACTTCTAGTGTACAAACTGAACTGTTCTCTCTTATCAAATTAAATGTATTCACAGAACACGTACAGCACTAAAATACTACACCGTTAAATCCGTCATCGGGTTAAATAACTACATTATAATAAATTATGGGTACACCGACAGCCAAGGAATCATTGTTAAAATGTTTTTTTTTTGCTGCCATGATACTGTAAGATCCTCAGGTTATACATATTTACAGTTAAACTTCCGAGTCTCTGGTGGCTTTAACCGATTACCTCCCGGAAGTGATTGAGAAGTCACTTCTCCTTACAATATCGGTACGCTACCAGGAAAAAAAGATAAAGAGAATACACGAACTGAGGGCTTAGGGCGCTATCGTAATAGAGCACCAAATTCTCCTAGCTTATTGACAAGGAAATGTATAGGGAAGGGATAATTGCGACTCAGATCCAAGGAGGTAAAAGGTTGAGAAACCATTTGAATAGGGTAACACACTGTACAACAAGAATGCAAGCCCATATTTCCCCAGGATTTCCCAAATGAAAAGAAAAAACTATAATTTAACCAAAAAATAGAATTAAACACTGGTAGGATTATTTTCTTTCGCTCCACGAGATCCCTCGGTGAATCCTAGGGATACTTGAGACTATCCCTTGGGAAATCCCTCGAGATTTTAAGACTATGAGTTGTGTGTTCATATCACAATACGAAAACACCACGATGCGAGGTGTGAAGCCAGTCACCAATCGCTCGACATTGAAAGCTCGTGATTAGCTTTAAGATCTAAGAATCCCTGCAAAACTTTCGAGTGCATTTCAATAAAGTGTCGTAAACCAAGGCCAAAGTAATCAGGTGATTTAATCATAAAAAAAAAATATCAGAGGGAGCCAAAGAAAACTTAAAGTAAAAACAAGCACTTTGCCTTAAGCGTAAGAAAACTAAACGGACAAAATCGCGATTGGCCTCAGCTTCGCATCTGGTCGACCTTGAGAAGGTGGAGAGAATTTCCAGAGAGTTTTGTAATCGGAAAAAACTAACTGAAAATTGTTCTAATAGGGATCTTAAGCAACACCACGGCGACAATAAAGTGGTAAAACAAATGGCTTAAACGTCATCAGCAGAAAACAAATGAGCTTTTTGAGATTAACGACCAGCATGGCAACGTAAATGTTTTTCTACAGAACTGGAGTTCTTCCATCACAGACTAAGAGCAACCTCTACAGGTCTCTTCTGCAAAACAGCTCAATGTGTGCTGCTTCTACAACAGGTCGCACTACCTCAATTGATCTTTGCGAAGATCAGTTTAAATTCATGTGACTTGCTTAGGGGACAAAAATTATGGTCGCAGGGACAAAAGTTTTTTCAACGAATCTCAATTTGAAACGAAGGGAAGTGTCGTTTCAACTCGTCTTCGAAACGTTTTGCGGTGACCTGGGGTTGGCTAGTGACGGCGCTCAAACCTGATGGATAAATCTGACACGTAAGGCACATTATACATGTTTACACATTCAAGAGGAAAAAAAACTCGACATAAAAAAACACGTCAATTGTTAGGTGTCACCGTCATATTTGCCTAAGCTCCATATTTCGGGAACCCGAGTTCATGGAGTACCAAAAGAAAACAAGTCAAGCCTCTGACAATCGCTGGCTCAGACGTACTTAGGCAAAAACTAAGTAACTGAGCCACTCAATTAGATTGTGGAAAAAGAAACAAACAAACAAACTGACGGAAGGTTTCCCTAATTTATCCGACATTCTCGTGACGAAGCCCAATTAAGGGCAACATAAGACGATAATATACGAATTTCTCTGTACGATAAAATAAACTGTACGTTCTCGATAGCAAAACAGACTAAACAAACTATCACACCGTGATAAAGATATCCTGAAAACTTATTCGCCACCAAGCCGCAGAATTTACCTGTCTCATTGCACATTTATATTTCAGCCAACACAATTAAGTATTTTTTCACTTTCACATTAAACTTAGTGCTACTCCCCTCTCCTTCCGCCAAAAAGGTCCGTAATTTCAAATCGGCAGAACGAGAGTTTTTTTTCCAGAGTTTTGCGGGCGAATGATGGCAAGAGCGGGGCAAATTCTGAGGCTGAAATCGTGCAGGGAGAGGAGGGGTTCTTTTCCACTCACGCGTGACCCGCGCTTAGCCATCTTTACTGGCTTGATTAAACCCGCAGAAAATTGCGTAAGCCAGTAATTGTCTTCTTTAGAGTCTGGAGCGAATGGATTGAAAACGAAAAAACACTCACCAAAGTAAAAAATGGCCCGCCTGTATTACTACCGAGAAAGTTCACTTTTAAGAAGAGCTTTCTGAATAAAATAACTGTTTCTCTGTCTGTGCAAGGTATTTATATTAAGATTCTTTTGTTTCTTTTGTGGTGGCAGCGTCTTCTTGTGATGCTTCTTTGTCCTTTTCAGTATCTTTCTCTTTTTTCACCTTTTCTTCCTTTTTCTCTTTATCTTTCTTGGCCCTCTTGGACGAATCTGCTGAGCGGCTACTGGAAAATAAAAATAAACGTTGTGTCTTCAGACAGTGGTACATATACGTGTTAGAACTGATCAAAAACTTACTTATCCTTATGTTATTGATGCATTTTCAAGAAAGTGGATGACAAGAAAGAAGAAAGTTTTCAAACTGAGAATTTTCATTCCAAGGCAGTCTTCGGGGTTATATCTTGAAATTAAAAAGTTCCAAAAACACAAAATGGCTTGGCACTGACAATACTGATACTTCTAGTGTCCAAGAAAAGGACCTGGAAATATTCAAGAGTTCTTTCGAAATAAGAAGATGTACAAGCAGTTTAGGCGTGTGTCGTATCAAAAAGAAATTTTAAATTCACGTCAAAGGTGAACTAGGATTGTACTGGTTTATCTTTACAACGTTATGTGATTGGTCCAGAAAACTTGCGGAGCCCATTCAACCAATCAGATGCAAAACCAAACTCATTTCCGTTTCTCCGCGCTTCAGGCTCTTTTTCCTTTTAATTAAGTCCCAGTCCTCATGAGCTCATTGCGATGTTAAATCTTTTTCCCATTGGCCGTTGTGATTGTTATGGTTTTAGCTTTACGACACTCAATTAAAATACACTCAGTTAAATAGAATTTCATTTCAATGCCATGAACTACTCACCTATCTGCGGCAGACCGTTTGGTTGTTGTCTTGACAGCTAGTTGGCCATCTTTTAAGTCTCTCACATCTGGCAGAATTAAGTCGACGCAGCATTATTTAACTTCACTTCGACAGAGGTGATAATTAAAATAAAACCCTCGGAGTACTTTAAATTGGGGCAGATACGTCAAATTACATTGAGTCAATCTGCTTAGTGTGACAACCAATTGCCTTTAGATCTAAGTAACGTAAGAGCTTTCAATAATCGTTTGGTAGCGTGGACCCATTGAAATGATGTAACAATAATGCGCAAAGGGACCAGGATGAATCAAGCCTAGAGAAAATTTACACAGATTGCAACTGAAGATCTTGGAAAATTTACGTTTATCATTGACCTACGCAGGGATGGAGAAATTTCTCACCTTGAAGCCACCTTACTTGAGTCGCCGGACCATAACTGGAAGAAAAATGAAGAAAAATAGTAATATATGAATAACACTTTAGTTTGAATATTTCCTTATCTTTCTTCAAACGAGTAAGCTATGAATCAAAATGCAAAAGTAATAGCAGATGTATCTCCTCACCCTTTATCATTCTTAGCAGCAATTCTAAAGATAATAGCGGGCTTGGTGGAGAAGTCGATATGCGCACTTTGAAGAGTGGCCGTGCTAACTGTGCAAGTGGGCTGGGCACCACAATAAACGCGTACAAAGGCGAGCTGGACTGGGGTGGAGCTTGTGGAGGAAGTTAAACCGGCCACTGGCTTCTCATCTGACTGATTGGCTGACTGACTGCGTATGGCCAGATACACGGAGTATTCGCTCACGTTACCCGCCGTGTTGGACGGAGCTTCCCACGATAGATGGGCACCCTCTGCATTCTGTGGAGAAAGTGAGAGAAAGTTAATTTCAAATTGATGTGAACGAGGAGTAAACTGATTTCAAACAACGTTAGTGCAAACCTTGCTGATTTTAATAGCAGACGGGGCTCCAGGAAAACCTACCAAACAATAAAAAATAGTTTGAGTTTGAAAAACAAGAAAGAGCTGTGATACGATGTGACCCGGGTGACAAAACATGAATTGATATGGCATGACGTGAGTGGCGTGACAAAACATGGCATCGCCTGTCGGGCAGGACTGGAAATAGAATGATATATCGTGACAGAACAAAACATTGTGTAACGCAAGGTGGGACATAACTGACTTGACACACCTTCAGCGACAACAATGTGCTATAATTTGAGTTGGTAGCTGGTAACTTATATCAGTGTCGAAAACACGCGATATCTTTCATAAGGCAGGCTTTGACATAAAGTGAAACACAAACATGAGAGACAGTCATAAATAAATCTGATCCCCAGGCAATAACAGAATAAAAGTAGAGAGTTCGTAGAAAGTTGGGCATCGCCATAATGCTGGCAACGTCCCATTCCAGCGGGATAATTTTTTTGGTGAGTATATTTTCTCCGCGTTTCTCTAACCAGCAAGAGGCCCTACAGAAGCTAAACACAAATTTCGTTTAAAATTCACATATAAGCATCTTTTACCTGGCAGACACGTTTTAAAAGCCGACACATCACTAAATGGCCCTCTACCACATGCATTGATGGCCGCCACACGGAATTTATAAGCAGTCCCTGGTAGAAGTTCCTGTTTCTTTAAACTTTGTTCAGAGCTGCTTTCGACGTCAAGGTTTCCCTGAAAAAAGACAAACTACGTCAAAGAATGCTTTGCCCTTGGCAAGACATTTCTGACTTGTATCAACACGTACCTCGTTACTTGTGCTGTCATTGGATAAATAGTAATGTGTGACCATCATGGAGATTCCCTTGACAATTCCCACATCATACCACTGATTTGAAGGCTGCAATTTCCTTGTATAGGTTTGCTTGGCTGGCCTTTGTACCTGATCAGGTGAGTAAACACAACTGTTCTTTCAAGCATTCATAGATGTTTTACTCGTTAGTCAGAGGAAACACGATCGATTTTTAACAACATGGTTGAAAGTTCTATGTATCGTTTTCCTTCCGCGCATTTTCACCCATGGTAAAAGAGAAACTTCATTCCTAGCGAGTAAAAACGTTGTCAAATGGTGAAACCACGTAAGGTAATAACATAAAAATAGATATTATTATAAACTTTGCCCACTGCAGAACGTTAAGGTAATATTACCTTTGTTATTGCGGTGGGTGTTATTGATCGATTAGTCGTCGCACTGACTCCACCATTTACAGTCGGTGTAAAAGCAGAGCTGACTTGAGACGGTTTGGTGCTGGCTGTTGCAGGCGATGTTGTCGTCATTTTGGCGGGAGAGGCCGCTGCGACAGTCGCAGCAGGTCTTGTAGATGACACCAGTGGAGACACAACTGCCACAGGAGTGCTACTGGACACTGATGTAGACACAAGAGGGGTCGACACTGCTGAAACTACCGGCGCCCCAGTCGCTGTGGTTGCTTTCACAATGCCGGCTGTTGACTTGACCATTCCCACCGTTGACACGCTTGCCGCTCTAGACAACTGTGTCGAAGCAGGAGGCGCAGTGGATTGAGCAGATGTCACTCTTGCTACACTGACGGTAGAGAGGACTGGAGTTGGTGTTGAAACGGTTGCTATTGCTGTTGGGGTTGCAGGTTTGGTTGCGGGAGTACTGACTGATACTGCTGTCTTCAAGGGCTGCACACTTGATGTGACTACAGTAGTTGGTACGGTACCACGAGATGTCACCATCGTTAACGCTTGAGCTTGGATTGGCGAGGATGAAGTGGTTGCTGCTGACACGGCTGTTGTTACTATTCCCGAAGCACTGCTACTCGCCACCACCGTTGCTTTTACAGCCTGTGTTGTTACAGGGGTAACTTGTTTGCTGACTGGTAAATTAACCATCGCGAGACTCTGCGTGGCGGAAGCTGTTGGCAACGTTTTTTGTTCAAGACCTTTGGAGACTTGAGCAGAGGTAGGTCCAGAGGTGGACGACACTACCGGGGATGAAGTCACCTTACTGACAGCCACAATCTTTTCAGGCACAGCTGCTGAGGGCGTGGTACTGGCTGTAGCAGTCACCACTGGTTTAGCACCAGAAATCACAGTGGTGGTAGTTATTGGAAGCCTCCCAACTGCAGTTGAACTCTGTGTCAATGATGTGACTTTCTGAGGTGATACCGAAGAGGACACCTGTTGAGATGTGTTTGTAACCTTCACTGATGACCCCCCTGCTATTTGGAGAACTGTTGGTGTTGTTAGCGTAGCTCCTTGTTGTACCTGTCCCTTCACATTTTGCAAGGTGAGCTGCACGGGAATACCACCCGGTCCGACAGCAGTGAGCTGGCCCTGAGGACCAACCTTTAGTTGTGTCCCCGGGGGCAGGTTTGTAGGAACTGTAACAGGAAGCTGCTGTTTGATTACAGCAGCTTGTCCAGTGGCTCCCGCCATAGCAGTGAAGGTCAGCCCAGCAGCACCAGGCATCTGTATTGACGAGGTGACTGGAATCTTGAGCACTGCAGTTCCTTGTACACTGGTTCCTCCACTTTGCACTGGCAGTCTCAACACTGTTCCTGTTGTTGTTCCAGCAGTCGCAGCACCACCAATAGGTGTGGCCATTCGGACAATGGTTGCACCCTGTAACTGTGTTGCACCCACTTGAGAAGTGACCAATGTGACTGGTGCCGTTCCTTGAATTCCTGCTCCTTGAAGACGCATCACAGGGATACCCTGAGCATTTGTGATCATCGTGGCTTGGACACCAGGCGGAAGCTGAACTGGGGCTCTTAACAACGTCAGCCCCTGATTGGTTAATGTGGAGGCTGACACTGCTTGATTGGCAGCCTGACCCTGAATGGTTGTCTTGGTACTAGATGCCACTGTGGTGGCTGCCGCTCCAGATTGTCCTGTTGAAGAGCCTGTAGACAGAGCTACAGAGGCCTTCATTACACTTGCCACAGGACTGGCAGCTGGGCTCATCTTCTGTGCAACATTCACAGGCTTCCCAGTTGGTGCAGCTGACGGTACTTGTGCTTTAGGAGGCTGTGATGGCGACTGCATAACAACTTTAGGGGTTCCACCTTGATTACCTGGTGTAGGTGTGACAGAAGGCGAAGATGTGATCTTTCCATTTGGTGGAGAAGCCTTCACACCTCCTGTGGAAGGGCTTCCTCCTGGCACAGGTGTTTTCATCAGTGCAGGACTTGCAGACCCACTTGGTGTAAACTGTGCTTTGACTGGTGTTGCTGGTGGCGTTGGAG
This sequence comes from Pocillopora damicornis, assembly GCF_964200805.1. NCBI lineage: Eukaryota > Metazoa > Cnidaria > Anthozoa > Scleractinia > Pocilloporidae > Pocillopora > Pocillopora damicornis. The sequence continues at coordinate 18,784,253 of NC_142682.1, forward strand.
GAAGCTCATATTTCTGTAACTGCAGTAAATAGGCATCAGCTGCAAAGAGAACAGGGAGTGTAAGCTGTGTATAGTAAATTATGCAAGGACGATGTTACACTGCATTCAAAAAAGCAACCAATAGTAGATATGTCTAAATATCCATGGACTTTCTCCTTTTAATTCCACAAAATTACAAGTTGTCTCAATTTTGGTGTTAGAATCTCACTTATTTCTGCCAATGATTTTAGAAAATACTCTGACTAAGGTTTACGGAATCATGTTTACGGGATTTAACAAGTACTACCTTCCTGTATCACTAACTCATGAATCACTTTCCTTTGATAACCTCTTCATTGCTTCTTCCATGGACTGTTACGATGCCATAATGCCCAATCACATTTCAGTGTACCACTAAAACAATTAAAACTGTAAACCTTACCAGTTGGTACAGATCCCCAACAAACTTCCAAGGTGGTGGTGCTTGCTCGGACCAACTGAACGCGACTTGGAGCAGGTGGTTTTTCTGGAATTTAAAAATACGCAGGTGCATTCTTAGCTAGATTTGTATAATCGTAATAAATTTTTTCACGAACTAATCAGAAATGGAAAATCACCTGTTTCAAGATACCATAAATCTTTGCAGCACACCTTTGACAAAACAAAAAAGTTAAAATATTTTATGAGATGCATAATGGTACTGTTATTGTTATAGCACTATTTCCATATGTGATGGAGATGACTGAGACAATCTAGTCAACTATGCAGGGCGTGAAATTGCGCCTAATACAGGTGCCAATGCGACTAAATTTTTCACTTTGGCAACCAAATCCTGAAAATTAGTCGCCAAATTGGCAACTAGAATGCTTCATCATAACCTTGCCTAGAGATATAGTGAATTAAAAAGATTTGCAAAGATAAATCTATGGCAAACTTCCTCATTAAGTTTGTCTCCAAAACGCAGCACATGCATAATTATTGATCGATAACTAGACGCCATCTTGGATTTAGGTGAGTTTGAACGTTGTATATCATACATCCTAGTGTCCACTCCATAGCACGTTAACTCTCTCTTTCCTAACTTAATATTGGAGGGTCTATCTAGTACGCTGACAGCGTAAAAAAAGGTTTTGTTTTTCTTAAAAAATGGCGACCAACTTTTTTTTGAATTGGCTACCACTTTGAAAAATTTAGGAGCCAAGTGGCTATCAGAAAAAAAATTAATTTCACGCCCTGCTATGGGGAGACTATGCTTCAACCCCTCATTCCTAACACCTCACTCTTGTTAGTTCCCAGTTTAACAATCCAGACTACTAAAGCTTGACTGACAAACAATTCTTTGCTTGATAATGATGAAGATGTCCTCTTTCTTTATCAAAACGTCAGTCACGGTTACCAATAATTCTCCTTACTGTCTGCCATACAGTTCTTGTGATGTTAGTTTTGAGAATTTGGCATTGGATCAACATATAGTCCCCTAATTTATATTTTTCTTTATTCTCATCACTTGTCTGCTTGATATTGTAAGGAATTGTAAGGAGAAATTCTGTCTTGGTCAGCCATGGGAGTTAAAGGGATATCAGCACCATCCACACTCTCACCCACATGATCAGATGAAACAATCAACTGTTACTTCTTAATTCAAACCAACTACTGAACATAATTCAACTGAGTAGAAGCACAAGCAAACCTGATTGTTCCATGCCTTTCTGTATCCATCGCGACCACTCCATAAGTACAACCTGGTATTGATCTGACCAAATCATATACAGCACCAAAATGAGAATCTACATTTCTAATTACTTATTAGGTAAACTTATTTCTTATCTCTAAAGTGTAAAACAATGTGACGTAAACTAGCTGTTTTATTATCTGGGACTTCTTGTTGTTGTCAAGATTTGTACTTGGCCATGTTTAGAAAATAAAAATTGTTCTCAGCATATTGTTACATAAACTGAAATACTATTGGCCACCTGGGGTCCTGCTTTGTGGTGATTTTTACTCAATTGATCCTAATGTCAAATTTAAAGTGTGCATACAGGTAGGATTCAGACAGCAACTTGAGCTCATCTTAAGAGTTCATAAATCAAAAGGGTATGAGAATGGCTGCTTCTCTTGGATCATAAGCTACACCATTGCTAGTTTCCTCCTCCCAGAATTTTGTCATGTTTCCCTTTCAATTTTACTCCTGGGTGGTGAGCCATACTGTGATCTAGTTAAGTGCTTTGCCCTAACACACAATAAAATGACTCAGTCAGGGTTCGAACCCAGCCCCTTTAATAAAGAGTCCAGCATGCTTTTCATTTGACCACTGTACTTCTCACTGTTTCATGTAACATGACCAACACAAAAAGCCAACACTCACAGCTACACTGCAGTGTCCTGCCCTTGCTCTTGGTATAGAATCATCATACTGATCCATTACTACATTCTCCCAAGCCATTGTTTCTAGAAATCAATAAATAGTCAACATATGTAGATCATTTTTTCTACTAAAAATGAACCTTGCATGTACCAGTAAAGGAATCACTCTTGTTAAGGAAACAAGGTTTTCAACAAGTGGTATTTTGAAGTATAATTTCATTTAGCTTACAGCAGAATTACTCTGGTAAGGAAAATTCATGAACACACTCCACACTAATCAATACAAAAGTAGTATACAGGGGCACTATGGAACACAGACAATCTGAGAGGAGTATTTTGTACCACGTGGTGCAAATAAACTAATCATGCATACAACTTCCCTTTTAGTGACTTCATTTCCACCCTGTCTGACCCCTTAAGTCATTTCTTCCCAGCCTGACAGTATGATCCTTTGTGCATGACAAAGAGGTAACGCAACATCAATTAGCATCTTGGACGCCAATCCAGCCAAATGATGAGTTCATTTGTACCATGTGGCACAAAATACATTTCTTTGATTGGCTGTGAAACATAGTACCCCTGTATATCCCCACTAAGTTAGGGCCAAAAAGATCCAACAGTTTACAAATATACTGTACAAATATTAAAGATATATCATCCAACCTAAATTTAAGCAAGCAAGGGAATTAGTGCACTTCCATTCTTTCTCATCTTGTCGTCCTTTCACTTCATCCATGACAAGAGGAACCCAGCCTCCGAACACAAACATTCTGCAATTAAAATAAGCACAACATTCATTTCTCATATCACCTCAGTGCATTATCGAGTTCTTCTGCTTAAAATGTTCTGCATAAACTTTAGCAGACTTGATATGCACACAAACTGAAATATAAAATTTAAGAAATCAAATAACATTATTGAGTTCTTCTGCTTAAAATGTTCTGCATAAACTTTAGCAGACTTGATATGCACACAAACTGAAATATAAAATTTAAGAAATCAAATAACATTATTGAGTTCTTCTGCTTAAAATGTTCTGTATAAACTTTAGCAGACTTGATATGCACACTAACTGAAATATAAAGTTTAAGAAATCAAATAACAGCAATTTATTCTGAACCACTCTTACTTCAAGAAGTTAATTTTAATCATTGGTTAAAGGAAACTGGATAACCAGATGCTGTAAACACTGGCATTTAACCCTTTAACCCCTAACAGTGATTAACATTTAATTTCTCCTCACAATATCATTCCTGAATCACACATTAAGGTCATGAGAATAAAGGAAATGATCACCAACTAAAGAAGCTATTGACTGTTACATAAAATCTACCCGTCAACACCATAGGAAATGTATGAAGAGCGGTGAGGAGAAGATTCACACTTATGCCAGGGTGCAAGGCTGTGCTCTAAGGAAAATTTCAGGGAGCCCTTCGGGCTCCCAAGCATTTTAGCTTGGATGCCCAGGCCTAAAAGATGGTCGCCCAAATCAAAATTTCGGCGAGCCCTTCAGGCTCCCAAATATTTTAGCTGAGGTGCCCGGGCCTCCTAGTTGGTCGCCCAAATTAATAAATCAGTCAGTTAATTATTAAAAATTAAACAAACTGTTTTCGTAACGAGTCAAATAGAACCGATGTGCATTTATTTATTGTTTTTATGTTCATGAAACATCGTATCTTTTGACCTCCTGAAAACCTATCATCACTTATAGTCAAATAATTATTTAATTCACATTTACAGAAGCAGTGCAAAACTACTTTTTGAAAAATGAATAGTATACATATACCAAAGATAATCTGATAAACCTAAAACTGTCTCATTGAAGTTCAATTCAAAGCATTATGTAAGCTTAGCAAAACACTATTTCGTTTGAACTCTGTATACTTAATTCTTTAGAAATTCTAATTTTGTGGATTAGGTCGATTTTATTTTTAGTGCGTGATACGTAATAACTTGTCACGACACCAAGGACAATGCGGGACTTATAGAGTTTATACCCGTTTCTAAAACAATCACAAAAAAAACGTATCTTTTCTTTTTTATACATCGTGTTTTACTGGAAAAACAATCTTAAGTTATGTTTTTGCCTCGCAGACACGGCAGTAAAAAGCCGGCTAAAATATTAAATTAGTATAGAAGAGCGACTCCCGTGTTTATTCAGCGATTTATTAATCGCCGACCGTACTTTACGCCTATCAGAGCAGAAGTAACAACTTCTTTTGAAAAACTAGCTGATGAGCCATCCCAATTCAAAGGAAAAATTTTTAATGCTGTTGGAAAAGCCGTTAAAATCGAAAACTGTGCAGCTAGTCAAGTTCAAAGTCAAGGATTATGCTACATGTGAATTCACGTGGAACGACCTTTGAACATCAACGCGCGCCCGATGGAACAACATTTTCTTTTAAAAGAACGACTCCCGTGTTCATTTAGCAATTTATTAATCGTCGACCGTACTTTACGCCTGTCAGAGCAGAAGTAACAATTGCTTTTCAAAAACTAACTAACGAGCCATCCTAATTTAAAGGAAAAATTATAATACTATTTGGAAAAGCGGTTAAAATCGAAAACTGTGCAGCTTGTCACGATCAAAGTCGATGATTATGTTACACGTAAATTCACGTGGAACGACCTTTGAATATCAACGCGCGCCCGATTGAACAACATTTTCTTTTTTTTTTTTGACTGTAAATCAAGAAACCAACACCAGCCAGTCGCCCGGCCGGGCGACCAAGAAAATATTTTCAGTCGCCCGAGGCCAAATGTTAGTCGCCTCAGGCGACCGGGCGCCGTTAGAGCACAGCCTTGCCAGGGTGTAAAGAGTAAACCGAAGCTTGCAAAAATGCCTCTTCAAATGCAATACAAAAAAAGCAAACAAGTACCATTCAGATAATTTTTTCCACAACAAAAAAAGTTGAATTTGACTTCAGGTTTGCTGGTACAGTAAAAAAAAAGACTGTCAGAAAAAAAGCTCAACTACATGTACCCAGTAACCAAGGCAAATTAGTTTTCTTCATATTTGGAGATTTACAATTGGTACCATCACCACAAGGTGCACATGTCGTGTTAAAAAAAAGGAGAAATTCACAATAAAATATACAATTCATTTTGATGCATTACAAACCTCTTGCCAATGGTGGTTGCTGAGTGAAGACTTCTGGGAAGAGGAATGGCATTATTGACAGCTGGTTTTGACCACGTCATTGTGTCTTGAAGAAAAAAAAAACAAAACAAAATACAAAATAAAGTTTAATGAAGTTGGTGTCACTAAGACAGAGAGAAGCTTGCCTGCTGGAAAGGACATCAGAATATATTCCTTACAAAACCTTGTTATTTTCTGATTGAGATTTACCACTTTGCCAAGAATATACATGCAGTCAATAAGTTTGTTATCTAAAATTACGTAAAAACTGGGATCACACAAGAAATGCATTTTATAGATATTCACATACCTATGTCTAATTGGTGTAGATCACCCAAGCGGCAGCCACTCATTCCACCATACACAATAAGCCTTGGTCTCTTGTTGTCTGAATCCGAAGTAGCAACACAAGTATGTGACTCTCTAGGAGATGGGGTCATGCCAAATGTTGAAGGCATCTCCCATTGTAGGTTACTACTTGTTCGGATATCAATAACGTACAGATCATTCAAATATCTGTAAATGCAAAAATTTTAGTTCAATATTCTTTCTTCAAGGTAGAAACTGTCAACACCTCTCCAAACAGATGAACTTTAAAACAATATAGAAAGGTAAGTAAAGACTAACAGGAAGCTTGGGAGTAAAGGAGTGAACAGGATATCTCTCTCTTTTTTTTTTTAACTAATTAATAGACCAAGCATGTAACATAACTGGACTATTACAATAAGTCAGACCTGGGAATGTTGTTCTTTGGGTCATCACTGTCATTAGCCAGACCAGCAAACAGATATGCCTTGTGACCAACAGCTGTAAAACTGTGTCCAAGGCGAGGACATGGGTGTCCTCCTGGAGGTTTAGGTGCTTTTGGTTTGAGTTTTTTCCATTCCCACCTACTTGCCTGAAGTTCATACATCTGACAAAAAAAATGATCAAAAGTACATTTTCAATTATTCATACTAGTTGTATTTTTATTGTCTCAGGATTTCCATAAAGCGGAAATGAGAACTACATGCTTATTGTTCTCCTTATCAGATGGTAACCATTAAAATTAACCTCCTAAAATTTCTTGAAATTCTTGCAAAGGTAAAGTAAAAGGATTGCTTTATATATGCTTGGCTGTATTGGTCAATACGCTTGCTTTGCTGCATTCAGTGTTCTCCCTTATTTCAAGCACAGCAGGTTACAAAATTTATTTTCACCTGTCCTGCTTAAAATAAGAGATAACACTAGGAAGCTTATTAGCCAGTACAACCAAGCATATACCCCCAGGTGTCATATAGAGGTGTATGGAATATACTTGTCAGGGATTTTTAATAGAAAATTAAAACCTCCCCATGTTTCAAAACAAAATGCAATATTATTTAAAAGGAGAACCCAGCAGTCTAGCAGATATCATTTAAGGCTTTTTTTTTAATTCATACATCCCTTCATCTCTCATTTGGTTATGCAAGAGTGTTATTTTTCAATTTCTTATGTTTTTTTCAAATTGTATAATTTATAAGTTAGAGAAGTACTATTTTGTAATCCCATCATAATCCTTTGGTTGGCCAGTGTCATATAAAATAAAAAACCTAAATGACAATAGTTAAGAGTTCCACTTACAAGATATATCTAGGGAAAATAACTAAAATCAAACTAGTCTTATAATAATTTGAGTAACTAAACCTTGTTATTGACAACATTTAGGTTGCAGTGCCTCATTAAAATGATTTCAAACACAGTATTTTAATTTCCAAACTCCTTTGTAATAAAAATTTATCACTCTTATCTTAAAACAAAGAAACTGTTTTATGAGGCTAGGATAAAATCACTGGAGCCAACATATTTTTTTTTAACTACAACACAACCATGGACAGTTGTAGTGAGGCAGGCCATATAAGAAATTCATCTGTCAAACATGACTGGTACTGATAAGGTCAGAAGTGTTAAGTATTTTTTTTAAGTCTCTTAACTTTGTGATAACTTAATACCTCCCAAATGTCATTCACTGAGCCCAAAGGAAAAAAAAAAAAAAAAAGCTGACAGAGTGAAGATGAGTGGAAAAAGTCAAACTTTCAAAGAATGAAAAAAAAAAGGTTCTAATAATGTTCCTAATAAAAAGTGTCAGGAATCATTGACATGTTCATGAAAGGGATATTTGACATGTTTATTCTACTTTTTTAAAAGTCAGTATTTCACAAATATATTAAAATAGCTAGGTTTCATTCAAACCCTTTAATATCTAAGTGGTCCAATCAATTCATTTAAGTTAATCATGGTTTTTCCATTTGCATTTTCCAACCCAAAGAGGACATAATTAGTTCAAAATCAAGATCACCATTTCTGAGAAAATAACTTTCAATGGCCTAGCCATCCACATCACCTGATTCACACTTGAAAACATTAAAAGACTAAATCAGACTATAAAGTTACTTTTTAAGGGACAACTTTATGATGATACAATATTCAAGTGTGGATGGAATTTGAAAATACTCCCAAAGCAAACATCCATGAAATTAGACTAATCATAAGGCATGTGTTTAAATAATCCAGATAAGGCTGGAATCCTTTTAGCAAGGAAGATAAAGTGATAAAAAAAACATCTGTTTTACATAGAATGTGTCCTGATTCATAAAACAAAGATTTTAATCTCCTCCTTTGCAAACATTTTCTTCCATTTGGAAGTAAACAATTCATTTTCAACAATGAAAAGGAACGCAACCACTGACACTTCCTCAATACACATGTACCATTTGCAAAACAGGTTTGGACCACAAACATCATACTCTTGATACATCTCAAGATTTTCATTTAGATTGTTCAGTCATAATTTCAACACCCATCCCTCATCGAATAAAAACTTCAGCCACTGTTAAGTCTACTCTTACATTACAAAATTAATTTTTTTTCATGATGGAAAATTGATGTTACAACAAACAACCAGCATCTATGAAGCACTTCTTAAGTTGGTAATCAAAATAATTATCACCGAGCTAAAATAGATAGGTAAATCTGTGAAATAATCAAATTGGAGTCTAAATTGGAATGATGACCCTTTCAAAATGTCATTTATTAAACCTAACTGGGATTACTTCTTTTTACCAGTAAAAACACAGTTACATAACAGTAGCAAAAAATTTTACTGTATATCATTAGAACAAAAATTACTGTGAGCCTTAAAACTTTTTCCATGGATGCGTGTTTTTTTTTCAGGGTGAAAAGCACAACTATGATGTAACTACAATTTCCACTCTACATATATTCAAATGTTGCTCTTTTTTTTGCAACATGCTATATGTGTAGCCGAATTAAATGTAATCAGTAGTTTATCATATTCTAATCTAGAAAACATTTCTTTTGGCAAAAACCAAACTGAGGAAAGACATAACACTAATGAACATTTACTTCTCATGACTAACTAATATTTTCAAAGGAAAAAATTTATCCTGAGGAATTTTTTAATAGTGTTCCAAGGATAAAAGTACTGATGTACAACCTATTCTACATTAAAAATAGTATACAAATCATTCCAAATGATGTACAACTGTTCAGACAAAAATTGAGAGCCATAAGACTCCAAGGACATTTTCTTTTTTTCAACAAAAATTACATTTACTTTTTAAAGATCTTTCCTGTAAACCTTGACCTAGGTCACATATCAGGAAAGTGAATTAAAAGACTCTGGATACTAGGTCCAACATAGGGAATATCTGATTTTAACCATGTGTAACATGAAACAAGAACAATAGGTGAGACATCCATATCTAATATTTGGTACAATATCGTGTATCAATTTTCAAAATATTTGAGTGAAGAAATAGGACAAAAAGGAAGTTAAAAACGTATTTTTTCCTCAATAAAAACGTTTGAGTCTGAGCTGATTTAAAAGTATTGTTTCACCCTTTGATGTACGGAAAAGTGCTTTGATAGCCCACTTCAGGAAATAAGACATGGCGTTTGTAACGTAAAACAGATCTACGCAAGAAATGCAAGCGATCGGACAGCTACAGAGAATGGTTATGAACTTTAACGCTCCCTAAGTATCAGAAAAACAGCAGGTACGCCGTTTCTCGCTCTATCTAAGACAAAAGTGAAAATCTGACTTTTGAAGAGGCGTTTTTCCAATCAAAGAATAAAAAGGATTTGTGATAGTGCTTGATTTAACGAAGTGTAAACACAAGGGATAAATGCGCACTCAATCTAGGATTTAAAATAAACTGAATTACTTTGATTGAAGCTCCATATAAATCCAACTTTCTTTTGTTAAAGCAGATATTACAGAAGAAAGCCAATATTTCATACTTTAAGTTTGATGGATCGCTTCTCAATATAAAAACAAGACACGCGAAACCTAATTATTTACAAAGATTTTTTTTCTGCAAAAAAAACCTGTACACTTAAGCGCTCAAACATATTGCCACCGAGAAAAAGGAGACATTATGAACAGCATAAATAAATCAGTGAAGTGATTTTCACAGTAAAATTTTTTGAAATATAGAAATAAAATTGATATAAAATGCGCAAAAGAGGATATTTACCTCATTAGAATATCTTCCGTACTCAATCATTCCTCCAAATATAATTAGTCGGGTTCCATCGGCGATAAATCCGTACGCAGCACATCCCGGTGGAATATCTCCTCGCACCGCCGGAACAAACCATTGATTCGTTGCTGGAAAGTAAATTGAGCACATTATAATATCGAGATACAACAGAACTGCTTTCGCAAGGGCACTGAGCCATAAAAAACGCATTGCAAAATCTGGCGCGAAGACAAACTACATAGAGGCCGCCATGTTTTGTACCCTTCCGCGCTGAGTGTTACCTGTGTTATACACATGAAGTTCGTCCACAATTCCCTCATTTCCACCACCAAATACGACCATAAGTTCTCTTATTGCTACCGCTCGATGACCATGCCTTGGCCGCGGCACAGGGCCAGTAGAATTTGTTACACGCTTCCATTTCATGGTAGCCGCCATGTTGTTGTTATACGGGCCATCGCGAAAGACAATAAAGTTTACCCATAAGCTATTGCGCTGTTTGCTTTCGGTTTAGCGCGCCGACCAACCAAGAAACTTCCGCACCTCGATAATTAGTCGGAAAGTCGATAACCAATCGTGAGGGGTGATGTAATAACCACAGTACTGATCAACTTCGCTTGTTTCATGAGCCTCCTTAACCTTCTTCTTCAGACGAAAGCGCCTTTAATATAAAAGGGACTTTTGGAGCTAAGATTAAAAGAACTGAAGGAAGGTGCAACATTTTTCCGTCTCAGCTTCCAACAAGAAAATGAAACGGGAACACGTGCTGAATTGCAACTTTTCTGTTTGGTATCCAAAGTTCAAAAACATCACTATTAGAAGCCGGGTGATTCCTCTCTCGAAGGAGTTTGTGGATTATCTTAAAGCTGACAATGTTGTTCTGCCCGGTGAACCAGTTGCCACCAGAAATTCAGGCGATGAAATCGAGAGTGATTCTGACGAATGGCAAGCTTTGGACGAAGACCCCAGCGAACAAACGATAATTGCTCCTGAGTTCAATGAAATTGACACTGGAATCAAAGAAGCTATACTCGATTTAAATGGAAGTGCTTTCCCTAAATTGAATTGGAGAGCCCCACTGGACGCCTCTTGGATCTCTTTTGACGGTTCACTCAAATGTGATTCCCCTAATGACATTTATCTTCTGCTAAAGAGCTCTGACAACATTTCCCAGGTATTGTTTGAGACTTTCAAACACTGTGAAGATGAAGAAGGGGAACTACAGGATGGTTTTGAACTTGTACTTCGCAAATGGAAAGATATAAATCCAGGAATGGAATTTCGATGTTTTGTGAAAAATCACAAACTCATTGCAATCTCTCAGCGGGATATTGCTAGCTGCTATGAGTTTCTTGCACAAAATGAAGAAGACGTTTGTAACGACATCGCGAAGTTTTTCAACAAGAAAATAGCTTACAAATTTCCAGACAGTTCATACACATTTGATGTTTACAGGTATGCTTTTCAGAAGGTGTTACTGATTGACTTCAACCCATTTGGTGCTCAGACAGCCCCCTTGTTATTTACATGGGAAGAGCTCACAAACCTTCATTTGACAATCAGTGATAATGATGATGAGTTTAAAGGTGTGTTTAAGTATGTGACAGGTTCAGCTGGGGTGCAGCCTAATCCAGCACACCTTAGCAGAATGCCAACTGACATTGTGGACTTAGCATGTGGTAATGACATCAACAAGTTAGTTGATCTGCTGAAGGTGAAAGATCTGATTGGTCAACCTGGCGAAGAGTCTGACGCAGAATGATATAATGAGTCTTACTGCATTAGCAATGAATTATTTTGCACCAGTTTCATTTGGTCTGTCTACAAATTTAATCTTCCTGCATCATGTGAGCAAGATCCTGGTTATTTCCCTGTCAATGCCAACATCTAGAAAACAAATTCCCCCTACCAATGACTGTACAAATCTGTGGCCTATTCCTGAGAATTTGGTGTTATATCATGATAATTTATTTTTGTTGATGGATTTCAAAATTCTCATCACTTGTTTGCTTAAGAGCATTTTAAAACAACAAGGAGAACTTATTTTCTAATAACTCCTTATGTTTACATGGATTTAGATGTGGACCATGATCTTATCTACTATGTATGTTGAATCTTTAATACATTGTTCCCATGCAATGTGAAAGCACTTTATTGGTTATCAAAACAATAAAATGGCAACCACAATGGTGTCTAAATTAGTTCTGAGGGATTTGAACTCTTTTTATGATTTGTGAACAGTTTTTTTTGTCCTTAGAAATTCCCAATGTGTTTCACTACATGATTGAAAATGACCTGTGCAGTTTTTGTAACTCAGTTTTCATTTAGTATGACATTTGTTTATTGAGTGAAAATTCTTGATAAATCAGCCCTGATCTTCACTGACATGAGCTTGACAACAAAATGTTGTGTAGCAAATTAGCATACAGTTCTCCCTCAAGGGAGGATCAAAGGGAGGATCTAAGACAGGACCTGGAAAATTACTGACATGCATTTGGACTGTTAAGGAGACCTTGGCTTTGAGATAATCATAGTCATTATGGAAAATGAACTTTTCCTCTATGGAGATTGAATTTTATTTGTGTAAATTACGGTGCTGAAGAAACTCTCCAATTAGTGACTGAAAAGTATTTTTCTATATGTTTCACTAATTAACCCTCTGACCCCTAAGAGTAACTAGCATCCAATCACTCCTCACAATATCCCCCCCAAATCACACATTAGGTTATGAGAATAAATGAAATGATCAACAACAGAAGAAGCCCTTGAATATTAATCCAATTCTCCTTGTCAGCACCTTAACCATTTAATGCCCAAGATCTCATGAGTAATTTTCCTTAGTGTCTGCCATACAATTCTTATGATGCTAGTTCTGAGAATTTGGTACTGGATTAACTAGAAAATCCTCAAACTTATATTTTTCATTATTCTCATCACCTGACTGATTGATATTGTATTGATATTGTAAGGAGAAATACTGTCTTGGTCACTCATAGGAGTTAAAGGATTAAGAGAACAGTATGGAGAATATGCATACTGATGTTTGGATGTAAAAGGTTAACACATCTGTTTTTGCAGATGACCTGATATTCAGTGATAGGATAGCAAGGTCAGACATTTTAGCCTTACAGTTGAAAATTCTCAATTTTACTGGACTCTTCATCAATGGTGTAACTTTATTTTATTTTTTTTACAGGATTTTTTATGTTGATGTTGTAATTTTTTCAATATAACAGATACACTCATTATCATTGTATAAGTATTTTTTAATCCAAAATTAAGGAACAAAATCACTTTCATATTTAGAATACACTAGCCTAATAATTTTTAGCAGTAAATGAGCTGTATAGGTAATGAAAATTGGCAATTTAACTACTTATTCCAGAATCCTTCAGGTTAATGTTTTGTGAAAAATAGTGTTTAAATCATTTGAACCCCACTTAGACAATTGAACTTAAATTTAAAAAGAAAAATGAAACAAAACATGGTAATTTCAGTCAATCAGCATTATTTTGCATGTCCTATTAGCTGTAAAATGAGCGCTTTCACAAAGGAAATCACGCCTCACCCAGAGTAGGCATTGTAGACAAAAGCTACCGGAAGTTCAACTGTTATCCATTTCCAAACTACCTCCCCTGTCCTGACGTCACATTTTCGTACCAGTCCCTTCTGTGAGTAGTGCACAGGTAGGCAGTAATGTTTACAATCTCGACATACAGCCTTCGTCATGAATCGAGGGAGACGAGCCGGGTCGTCATCTCGGTCCCATTTAAAAGGGCACTCGTAGGAATGTGGAATCTGTCGTGAGGTCTGACCAGACTCTTCCGAAGAATCTACGTTCTCGACGAAAAGAAAGTTATTACGAAGATGGTGAAGTTTCTTGCGAGCTCGTGGTCTACGCGTGACATTCGGACAGGAAATTTGAAACGACAATGAAATTTCACGTAACAGTAGAGAGATAAAAAACAGCTGAAACAAAGAATTATTAGAACCGTGGTTATAAAAACTCCTTTTGGGGAAAACTGACAGGATTTAATTGTTAAGTGCCACTCTCGCCAAGAGCGGTCCTCTCGACTTCCCGTCGGAAAAAAAGTTTTCTTTTAGTTTTGGCTCATGAAAAGGATTTAGGACACATGTTTCAAAAATAGTTTAGTTGTTCTCCAGTTCTCTTTTTTTGCGTCGCCACAAGTCAAAAATGATTTTTGGCCAGACCACCTCTGCGGACAGCGATCGAAAGTGTAAATTTCAAAGATTTTGTTCAGCGCGCAGCGACTGCAACAATGTAGCTCACGGAATTCTATCTTGCTACAAGTTACAAGATGTAATCGGTTAGTTCACAGACAAAGTATGGAAACTTCAGCTGAAATATTTTTCATACCAGCTTGATCAGAGGAGACCCTTCCCTTCGACCTTAATTTGCATATCAAAAATTCACAACTTTGTACAAAAGAATTCTCAAAATGCAGGCGTTAATCGGGCTGAAAAAGCATATCAGTACATAGTTTATACACCAATGAGGTCACGAATTGCCTCAAACCCGCGGGTATACCTCTAGCTTCCATACACCAACTTCTTAAAAGCAACGCAAATCCATGTGTTTGCTCAATTGCACTCGTGTCAAAGATCACTTGCATGATTATTAAAATTGAACAAGATCTCCTTTTGACCGTTCAAACTTCGTTCGTTTATCTGCTACGTTGAGGATTTTAGGTTTTCACAGCAACTGAATGGAGATTAGATGCCGAGTTGTCCTAAAACGTTGCGTAAAGGTGATCGGTCGCAACGCTTTCTCGCTTGCGTGACTTACCAAGTAGACAAAGGTAATCGGAAGGCACCTTCTCGATAATTTACGTAGAAATATCAGGTCATGAACTGCGCACAGTGTGGAAAAGATCAAAATTAAAGAATAAATTTGGCACTCTGGTCATAACAGACATATCGCGTTGCTTAAAAGGACACCAAAACAAGTTAAAATAGGTTACAGTGTTTATATTTACAAAACAACACGCATACACTCTGAAATAATTCTTGCAGTATCTCCCGAGATTTAGTATACGGAACCCGATGAACTAACCCTCCTTTCCGCAGATTTGTTTCCATCACTAATGATGTTACGCGCTTATGGACCACAAAGGTTTTGAGCGACAAACTCGACTTTTCCCTACGACCATCAAAATCAACTGGACAAACCCGGTTTATATATTGCGTGACGTGATTGTGCAAATTTTTCCCCTTACCATATGGCCTGTTTCGCGGGTTCTACAAATTGAAACCAAAATTAATTAATGTAACGAATTAGAATCGAAAGTCATTAAAATGGACTGAATTATATTTTAATGAGAATTTTAACTTTTAAAAAGGTTTACTTGATTCGTGGAGAGCAGAAATTGGAGTGGCTTTGGGTATTTCAGCCCTAATTTCTCTCCTGGAATGCCGGGACGACGTATTAAGTCATTTTAATTACTACCAGCTATCCAGCGAAATGCTCGATTACAAGTTATTTTGTTTCGTTCCGGTCATTTTGATCACGGTATGGAAAAAAATAATATATAGATTTAGGCAAGCCTAAAAGCGGAGCTCCCATTTTTTTCCCGCACGTCTCTTCAACAAAACTAAAGCCCCTACTATGGATAAAGTGCGTGGTAATATTAATGGATTTTCATTCGCAACTTCTCCGTGTCCGTGTAGAGGATTGATTATGAGATAGTGCCCGTGATACAGTCGGCCGCGCATGCTAAAAGTAGCACCTTGTACGGTCGGTCGAACGGTCGTACGGTCGTATGGTCGTATGGTCGTACGGTCGTACATCCAAATTTTTTCGGGTTGATGGGTTACTTTTACTTTGTATAATTATGAGGCTACGCTCTGCGAGCTCCGCTATAACAGTTATTGGTATGTTCTAAACATCCGAACACTTTAAGAAACATTGGAAATGCGGTGAAAGTACTTGTTAACAGCCACAGCACAAGGGAAAATGTGAGGCAGTAAAAGAAAGCCAGACTGACTGGAGATGTCTTCGAATTTTTTGGAATTAAAGTTTTAGTCGGATAACATGGGTAATATATTTGAAGTTTCTCGAGAGTGAAGGCTATTATTTGACTAAAAATTGATTCGTAAGCGCCTATCTGGGCTATCTGCAATAGTAGACAAAACCAGAATTCTATTGACAAAATCAAAGGACAAATTGTGTCATAACAAATTTTTGTCTCGATTTTTGCATCCGCTTAAAATTTCAAAACTGTCAAATTTTGTCAGCACTTGATCTGCTCCTGAAACCAGCTGACACAGTTTACCAATGGACTCAAACTCATCGTACGTCGTTTTAAAGTTTTAAAATCCACAAGTTTCGCGACAAAAGAAAGTAAATGACTTCCAGGTAAATTTTAGTGAGTTCAATAACAAGCTGGTGGCGGCTTTTACGACAAATGGCGTTGAAAACTCAGTCTCCTTTCACTGCCTCACATTCTTCTTTTTGCTCTGGATGCTAAAAAATACTTTTACCACATTTCCAGTGTCCTCTCAGGTGTTCTGATGTTTAGAACATACCAATAACTGTTTTATTTTTTCCAAATCAGGGCTGAAATACCCAAAGACACTCCAGTCTTTGCTTTCCATGAATCAAGTAAACATTTTAAAAGATAAAATTCTCATTAAAATGTAAAACTGAATTTTTCAGTCCATTTTAACAACTTTCGATTCTAATCGAAACAAATTTGCAGAAAGGAGGGTTAGTTCATCGGGTTCCGCGTTGCGTTGTTTTTAAGAAGTTGGTGGATGGAAGCTAGAGAAATACCCGCAGGTTTGAGGCAATCCGTGACCTCATTGGTGTATAAACTATGCACTGATATGCTTTTTCAGCCCGATTAACGCCTACATTTTGAGAATTCTTTCGTAAAAAGTAGTGAATTTTTGATATGCAAATTAAGGTCGAAGAGAAGGGTCTCCTCTGATCATGCTGGTATGAAAAACATTTCAGCTGAAGTTTCCATATTTTGTTTGTGAACTAACTGAATACATCTTGTAACTTGTAGCTAGATAGGATTCCGTGAGCTACATTGTTGTAGTCGCTGCGCGCTGGACAAAATCTTTAAAATTCAGTTACACTTTCGTTCGCTGTCCACAAGGGTGGTCTGGCCAAAATTCATTTTTGACTTGTGGCGACGCAAAAAAAGAGAACTGGAGAACAACTAAACTATTTTTGAAACATGTATCCTAAACCCTTTTCATGGGTAAAAAATAAAAGAAAACTTTTTTCCGACAGGAAGTCGAGAGGATCGCTCTTAGTGAGAGCGGCACTTAGGTTTATTCATTGTTATCTGATCAATCTAACTCACATGAAAGTTACAGAATGCCATTTGTGGCAGGAGATAAACGATTCCTCATGAAACAGATTCCGCCACAAAATTCTCGCTGCTCTTTATTGCTAATGTCTGAATAATCTTTTCTTTTTTGTTAGGAATCGGTTTTTCTCCCAGCTCTTTATAAAAAGATTTTCAGTTATGTTTTTTAGAGGCTCTTTCCTCTTGATCCAACCTTTTAACTAATGATTTTTAAAAGAGCACTATTTTAAAGATTTCTTTTTCCAGGTCCTCTTAAGACCTTCCTGTTATACTTTCCTGATTTACTCTCATTCGCTTCTGCGAGATACTTATAGTAGATTATGCTTCGGCATAGTCTACCAACCTGAAATAATAAAATCTAAGAAAATCCTTCGTTGAAATAAGGCGTCAAAAATTACGTTTGAATTTGATAAGGATTTTTACAATTAAAAGAGCATAGGAATCGATGAAAGAATCTTAAAGGATTTTCTTTCATCAGGCGATCATCAGATAGTACATTCACAGTAACTGAAATAAAAAGTTCACCTTTGCCTTCCAGACGACATTCATTTTTCTTCTTATTTCAAAGTTCACCAGTTTCCTTCAATCTGAGATGATGTAAAAGTGTAGTTGCACTGGTTTTTATACACCACGTATAATTAAGAATCTGAATCAGAGCAGGTGCATTCATATTCATGATATATCTGTTAGGCGGAATAATTGCGACATTGTATAATTCCACTTGGCACGACACCTTGCTAACACTCACCCAGACATATCATCTATTGAAAGCGTGGGCCACACAAACAAACGCAAAAGTTTAAATTGTGGGGTCTAGACAAAACGGGATTTATGACAAAAGTTTTGGATGTGGAGCTTGGTTGCCTTTTGCGAGCCACTCTCCGACTTCAGTGGGTAAATCCGCGCGTCGATATAATATAGAGCTTGTGCTTTCTTTACATTGCCCACCAGGGACTAAATTACTTACTACTGATAATGACAGTGAAAGATAAACATATTACAACTGTTTCCACGCACAAAAAGGGAAACATTATACAAAATAAGGGAATTTCCTTTGAATACTTAGATATTTCCAACATAAAATTGCACAGAAAGTTTAGTTTTGAAAACTACTTTTCGACATAGAAGGTCATGACTTTTGTTTTGCCATGTTTCTGTCAGTTTAACCTCCTTTTTTAGTTGTATTTTTTTTATTTTATCGTAGACGAAGGCGTTATTTTCGTTTTTTTTTAAGTTTACAACCTTTTCAGTGATATGACTTGACCTTTCAAAGGAACTCAGTTAAGTGAGAGCGTGCTAAATTAGTATTCACAGTATACGTTGCGATCTCCAGTAGACCTCATTACTCACGGTCGAGAGAGGGCGGAGCATTCTATCCTTGAGGGCGAAGGCGAGGGCCGAGTAATTACCCAAAAGAATTTCTACGTAATAGAAATGGAAGATTAATTCAAGCGCGTACACCCCTTTAGAAAAAAAATAAATAAATAAACTCGATATGTGGAAAGGCAAAAACAAATTTCTCGTGAGAATAACCTTGAAACTGTTTCCGAAAACCAGAGCATTTAAATAACTTTTTGATCTAGTAGCACGAAACGAAATTATAAGTCTTTCCCTAGTTCTCGATGCCACCGGCTCAGTCACGTGGTTAATGACGTAACAGCCACCACGCAGTAATGAGGATAATTTCACAACTGTATTCTCTATTGTATCAGCCCTCGAATTCAACGAAAAGTTGACCTCTTACAACAGCTTTCGTCTATTTGATAAGGTTAATATTATTTTAAGTCAGCTTAAGAAGACCGCAATCATTTTTTAAAAATTCGTTCTTGATGTAACACAAAAGAAATGGGGAAAAAACCGGTTTTGTGATTTTCTCTGGCATAAAAAGATTTACCTTTGGTATGCGTTAATTCAAATTTATGAAGTTATCGCATGGGAAAAGGCCGAGCGAGACTCCACGAGCGTTCCGCTCTTCGCTTCCGATTGATAAACGACTGTACTCTTCTGACTCATTCGATAAAATCACATAAATTAACTTCCGATGACCTAATTTGTTAATACACACGAAGTAATGACCAAAATTTGCTTCTTTTTTCGAATCAAGACCCATAGTCGGCTGAAAGCTGTAAAAAGTTTATGATTAGAAGGGTCGAAAATTCTCATTGAGACAGTCTCATTTCATCGCGACATACCACCTTAGTCTAACCCAGCCAAAGCCCGAGCGACAATGGGAACTTCAAAGATGTGGTGTGTACAACCATTACTCCTGCGATTGTTTATTTTCCTTTATTTTATTGAAGCTTTTAACAATTATCATCAGTTCAAAGCTAAGTTTTATAAAGTGCGCGGTGTTTTCACTCGCCCGCCAACGCTTCGTTCCCAAACAGTGGAACTCGTATTCCGTGACATTTTGCAAACATGTTAGCGCGGCGTGGCAATTTGCCACAAGTATAACTTTAATATCCCCGTGACTCCACTTTGTTGAAAATATTGGCCTGTACAGATATAGAAAATCTCGCGGCACCATTGGTCAGCTTAAAGCGTTCATTGTTAATGAATATATATCTGTCAAAGTGAGTTCCACAGATATAGCTCGCAAACCCGAGCCTATTTCCGTGTTACGCAAGAAGCAAACAGTAAATAAGCTGAATATGCTTTATTTTTGGAGAAAGGTGAGGTTTTTTTTAATTTCTTAGGACCTTTTTTTTACGTAAAAAAAGGGAAGATTTATCTTTTTTCTTTAGGAGCCTTTAAACTCTTACCTTTTTTGTTCGCACAAATTTTTGTCTAACGGTGAAAATTCCTGTTCTAGTTTAATGAATTTTCTTGAATACTCGGAAATTGTCTCCTTAATCATTCTAACATGCGACTCTGTAATACTTCACAAACAAAGAAGATAATTTTTATCCACAAAATACGAAAAAAAAATCAGTGAAGTCCAAAATCTGACAATTTTTTTTGTTTGCTTTGATTTCGGTGCGTTAAACCTCAATCGAATTTTGACAAATGAAGAGTCACGGGCTTTATCCTTTTTATCTCATTGCATATCGCTGTTTCTGACGGCTTAAAAGTAAATTATCTCGTTTGAACTTTGTACATGATAACCTCTAAGTTACCAGTATGTTTTGCCGTTAATTGCTTTGTCTGTAGCTGTGTTATAGAGGCATCTGACTGAACGAACATTGTTTCCTTGCTGGAAACATACCGTGACAACATACAGAAATGACCTTGAAAGGGAAATAGTTCTTACAAAATTCTCTGAGCTCCTGAATTTTCTTCTTAAAATCATGTCAACTCTCTGAAAAGTCTTGTTGATCACATGAAAGCGGCGAAGAAATGTAAAAATCTAGCTTCAAATTTTTCAAACTTCAATTTACTCGAAATAATTCACTAAATCGCTGTTAGAACAAACAAATAAATTACATATCTCGGTATTTTCCTTTATTTCAGTGTCTTGTCATAGTTGTTGTTCTAATTCTGATCTACTCATCATTGAAAGTGACCAGTTGTCCACATCATCATCAAAATCCTCAACGAATAATCAAACGCCTCTTCCGTAGATACATGTTTGTAGAAAATCCTTACCCTTCGCAGGTGCACTTATCAGTAATTCCAAAACGTGTCAGTCGTCAAATCACTTTACAGACACCAAGTTCTACAATGTGCCCCTGGAGTTGGTCCCACGATGACAACCCGGATCGCGTCCCACGATTTTTGACTAAAGCCGTGTGCCCAGATTGTAAGCATTTTTGCCGCGCGGTTTTGTATAACTACAAAGGACTGATGCAGAGGTGTGACGTCAGAATAGGGAGAGCAGTTTGGAAATGGACTTTATTTGAACTTCCTGTAGCATTCGTTTTCGATCCTTAATAACTTCCCTTTTTATAATCAAACAAACAAACATTTTAGACGTTCAAAACCTCCACAGGTTTCTGAGAATAACTGAAATGAAAAAATTACTTATAATACGACCATTATTTAAGGCAAATTTTTCCATATACTTTGTATGAAAGGAAAATGTTCCGAGAGCGTATGCAGGTTCAATAATTGATAAATTAAGCCATCAAGTTGTTCTACGTATTTTAATTACCAGAAATAATTTCCCTCCCACTCAAACATATTGAGATATGAGCCATACTGATAACGACTCCATCTGATGCTTATTCCGGTAAATCAGAAACTTTGTGAATACATAAGACTAAAACTTCCTGGCTCAGTTTTGAATGTTTAATCCTTTTGAAGTAAGTCAGAGAAATTTCCAATTAAGTGTCGAAAATAATCGGTTTGCATTGGTTTTAAGTTTTGCTCTACTTTGCTCTGTGATTGGTCCAGAAAAATCGCGCCACTCCATCAACCAATTGAATTCAAAACTAACACCAATTATGACTTGGTCGCCCGCGTTTTCCCGCGCTCCATGGGCGGTTTGCGTAATTTTAATGTGGATTTCTATTGGCTCGTCACGGTATCTTATTTTCTTCCGAGTGGCTGTTGTTTTAACTTTGGTTTTGGTTTTACGACAATCATCAATCGAAGAGCGCTCTATTTACAACTGAGTCCACAGGCAGACTACACTATGTGTTCTTGGTTATAATAATTGTTGATGTCAAACGAACAAAATCTATAAGGGTTATGAATAAACTCTGAAAATTGCCTATCGAAATTACATCTGGGTCTGAGTATCTCAATAACGTTAGTGTTAATCAACGCATTTGTGGTTTTTTTTTTTTTTTTCACTTTCATGGGCCGTTTCAAGCTTCTTTCTTATGAAATTATTTTTTGGGCCGGAGGCCGTCGAGAAGACATGACTTGCAACTCGATGGTCGCCAGCCGCGACCATTTCCACTCCAAACTAGAATTAACGCCAAACTACAGAAAATGTCTCCTACCTTGAGAAAAGCAATTCCGTAAAAAGATGCGCAAAATACCAAAAATGAGTCGATTGACACTTCATGTAATTTTATTGAGATATTCAAATTTTGTTCGTCTCGTGTCAATTATTAACCAAGAACACATAGTGTGGTCTGCCTGTGTTGAGTAAAAAGTCACTCTAAGGCCTAGTTCAGACGCCGTACTTCCGCCGAGCCGAATAAAATTCAACGAATTAAGTTCATGTGAAGTACGGCGTCTGAATCAATTCGGAATGGCTGATTTAATTTAGATCGGATCCGGATTCTCCCAAAGGAACGCACCCTTAGCCTATTTTGTAGCCAGAAGAAGAAGACAAGTGATAACCGTATGTGCACTCACTCTCCTTCTGGTCATGCATTATCGAGTGGTAGCGACGCGTCAATACAGCCGAAACACTAACAACACATGCCACCATCGTCTAGTTTGACCCGCCAAGCCGGCATTTTTCTCCTGCAAAACACTACTTTGCACATGCTCTCGAGTAAAAACAGCATGAAAAATACATTAAAATAATTTTTTTGCATTTGGTTAGGCTCAGTTCAAGTACGGCGTCCGAATCAAAACCGGCCTAAGGCCTTTCTTCCCGGCTGAGCCGGGCGGGATTAATTGACTGATCCAATCTAAATTAAATCAGCCATTCCGAATTGATTCAGACGCCTTACTTCACATGAACTTAATTCGTTGAATTTTATTCAGCTCGGCGGAAGTACGGCATCTGAACTGGGCCTAAATCAATTCAGCCAGGATTAACTAAATTAGGTCGCCTATCGTTGAATTCGATTCGGCGCGGCCCAAGTGCGACGTCTGAACCGGGCTTTAGATCGTGTTCCATTTATGTAATTCAGTTCTCACAATAAGCGACTTTACTTTGGGTTTACAGACTTGACTAAAATTTATTCACCAATAGGACGGCCTGTCGCAAATTTGTTATTCAATTCCGATAGCCTAGGAATTCACTTGATAGTTGTGTTCGTCTTCTAACTAAAGCGAGCGTTAAACTTGGCGTTACATACACTTGATATTAAAATGCTTAGCATCAGAATTTTCCGACTAGCTTCCTTTCTCAATGAGTGAATGTTCCAAAGCGTATGTTCTGTCCCGTTCCTACCATATACTAGTAACCTTCGCACGAAATTTTCTGAGGCCTGCATTTAAACGTTGACAAACCACTAGAATTACATGACGTGTAAAATACAGGCTTAGCCAAGCACCTTTCCAGACTTTCTTCGTGCATTCCTTTCAAACGGAAACATTGCGTGACAACCTACGAAGCATAACGCAGGAGGCTACCGCAGCAAGTCACGTGCAGTGTAGTAGTGCAAAGTGCCCGACAGCTCCTACTGTATCACAGCGTTCATCATCCCTTCACACAAACCACTTGCTTCAGCGTGTGAACTACATCCACCAAGTCACTCTGTGCTGCCATGACGTCATCGATGTCCTTGTAAGCCATTGGTGTTTCGTCAATCACGTCAGCATCCTTACGACACTCCACGTCTCGTGTCGCCTGCACGTGATCGTCAATTGTGAACATTTTCTTGGCTTTGGCTCGTGACATGACACGGCCGGCGCCGTGGCTACAGCTAAAGGAGTATTAAAAAATTTGTAAATTCATAAATATAGTCATTATCACTATGTTGTTGTTCTTCCATCTTTTTCTTCAAATTTACGTCTTAGTTTAATTGTGAATATAGTAAGGCAATGTTAAATAAATTGAGAGACCGCACTATGTAAAAAAATCAATCTTTATTTCACTTATCCATACCAATGTTACACTTACTGTTTTTCTGAAATATTATTACTGTTATATTAAAATCATTATGAAAAGAGTTTTGAAAACGTGCGAAGGAAACCTGCCTTGAACTCACTCTGCTCTAAGTGGCAGTATGGCGAATAATTCAGTTGTTCGAAGTAAAGACGCTGTTATTCATGACGAACACACACAAAAAAACACAAACCTGTGAAAAGCCTCAGGATTTCCCTTGCCTTTGACAATGAACGACCGCGCGCCCATGGACCCTGGTATAATGCCTAACTCACCCTGACGAGCGGAAACCTGTAAGGAAAAAAATTCCGTGAAAAAAACAGTCAATGTAAAGGAATGCATATTAAGATCCTCGTTATTTCGACTTAGGTGGAGAAATTTCAATTGGGAACCGAAAACAATCCTAAATTGTGATAGTTTTTGCTTTACTTCGTTCTCTGATTTGCCTGTCATATTCGCGCCATTCTCTTTCTCAGCCAATCAAATTAAAAACTAAAATCAATGGCGACTTGGTCACCCGCATTTTCCCGCGCTTCATCCAGGTTACCTTTTTTTACTTTATGTTCTCGTTGGCTGCTTGGGATATTTTCCTTTACCCTGTTTGGCCGTTATGCATGATAAGCTTGGTTCTGGTTTCACCACACGTAATCGAAAAGTACATTATATATTCCGCTGACCCTCTTAATGAAGAAAATTTCTTATGCAGCAAAAGCTCCAAAGGAGGTTTAGACAACTTTGTTTCTACGGAATGTAAATAATGGGCTATTATGGTTACCAACCGCTCCCTTTCTTGTAAGAAACACTTCTCTTCCAAAGTGTGTCTCCACCTTGACGTAGTTGTGATGACAGTTGACAGCCTTGCTGGACGGATCCACATTGAAGGCCGGCATATCGTTACAAGACTTTGCTGCCTTGAGCACATTGGTCATCATTAAATTACGATTCAGTCGAGCAAATTTTTGTGCCCAATTAACGGCAAATACGTAGTCGTCGAAGTTTTTCGTTCCCTCTCTGAGGTAAGCGAGATCTTTATCAACCTATGTAGTTAAAAAAAATTAACTTATCTTCCTGATAAACTGTGGTATAAAGTCCCAACTTCCACCAGTTCAAAGCTAGTTATCATTAGTAGGGGTTCAAAACGGACCATTTTTGGAAATCCTCTTGAAATGAGAGATTTTGAAAATAGAAAATTTCTGTACTCGTATGGACAGAGAGAAAAAGGTACTTTTTGAAATCGATGATTTCAAACCTTGCTTCCTAGTCCTCTAACCTAACCCAACTCTGAAGGGTAATTACCATATTGGCTTTGGGTGGAACAGCATACCTTAATTTGCTTGTCCAGTTTCATCATGTCTTTCTTGGCGAGTTCAATAAAAACTGTGCCGATCCTGTTGCCTGGGCCTCGTGACCCTGAATGCAGCATAAACCACACCCTGTTTTCCTCGTCAAGACACATCTGAAGGAGAATAACACTATGGTTCGGATAACTGGTAGAATTAACGACTCAGTAATCATCGTTCGGGAAAGGCTGAACTGGAAACCTAACGAAAATTAAAGTCTAGGTAACTGGAAACTATACACATTGTTGATATTCACAGCACAGCTTCGATACAAACAGGAAAATTCACTTTTCACAAAATCAAGTTCATAATTTTTCAAGGAGGGAAACATTGGGGAAATGTCTGACACATGATTAAGTTGTTGAGGTTATGTGGTGCCTAGTAAGAGGTAGATTTTCTATCCTCTCCGGTGCTATCCTCTGTTACTCATATGCACTTGAAAAAAGATGGTTGTGGATTTGAATAGGAGCTTTAAGGCACAATAAAAGTGTCAGAATCAGTGTATTTTTCTTTGTCACTTTGTAGAAAAAACAAAAGGGTTAAACCAAACAAACAAGCAAAAAAAGAAAAAAAAATTCAGGAACTACCATTCATGCTAGAATCTAAAGACAGGACCAAGAATTGTAAATAATCCAGATTCAACTTCCATGGCAAACAAAAGCATTACTTTATCAAAAACCCATGATGAGCTTATTGTCAGATTTCAAATGCCCCTGCTCATGTATGGAATTTAGAGCTTTCCACTTTACTGCCACAATAGCCAAACTCAATTCGTTTAGGAACAGATGTAGCCTTGCTATGACTTGGTTTGTAAACTCAGAAGTCATGTGTCTCCTCTCACAACAAATTCACCTCAATAAAGTGATTTCCTGTTCCTAGGGTCCCCAGATGATTGACAGTGTTCTGTGCCTTGGCCAATGGCTGGCGACTGCAGATGAATTCATACTCTTTTTTTAGTTTATTCCACTCATTCATCACATAGTCAGGAATTTCTCTGGCCTTCCAGGCGCCTAGGTCACCTTTACCACCCTAGAAAGAATTTGAAAATATTGCTTACTAGAAAGTCTAAACTTCATCCATTCTTTTTCACTGTTAAGTTGAATTGACCCTTAAACTCCCCTGAGTGACCAAAACAGAATTTCTCCTTACAATATCAATACAATTTATCAACCAGATAAGTGATGCGAATAAAGAAAAATCTCAATTTGGGGATAATCAGCTGACCCAAAACTAAATTCTCTAAACTAACATTATAAGAATTGTATGATTGACAGTAAGGAGAATGACAAATTTGATCTGGGCGCTAAAGGGTTAACCAATGGAATAACAATAATCCAGTGTTATCCACAGATTCTGTAGCAGCCAGCCATTAAAAAAAAAAAAAAAAAAAAACATTGGCCAGCAAAGGCACTTTACTTCTTTGTCTTATTTGAGTAGCTGACACCTCAGAAACCAATAAAAAGTGAAAATTCCATTCACTGGTGCTTCTGGTCATATGATTTGTAAGCTTGAGTCTAGATCAAGTTGAATTAGTCCAGACTCTGGCTGCCTCAAGGAGCTGACTGCTCTTGCAAAAAAATTATTTTTTTATACCCAGGGATATAATCAGTATAAAGGGTACAAAAAAAATTATTTTCACATGTAAGATGAAAAACAACAAAATAGATTGATAGCTCTTTGTCCACTGTTTTCAAGGCATGATTGGAACCTGAAATGTTGGTTTTTGTGCAGGGACTGAAGAACTAATAGAAAATCCTAAATAGAGCACACAACTCCAATTCTGCTCCATAAGGGATTAAAACAGTAAATGATAAATTTACATAAACAAGTTAATGAAGGTACCTGATGAGTTCGTCCATGTGGTACAGCCTGCTCAATAGCCCTCCTAAGATTCTTCAGTGAATCTGGCAATTGTTCTGCAGTTATTGTTGTCCTTACTGCCATCATTCCACATCCAATGTCCTAAATAAATGGGAAGTAAGTAAATTTTTATCATTTATAAGTCTTCAATTCTCTTTCAGAAACCTACTCAAATAAAGAACCTTCATAACACATTGTCACTGAGATCACAATATTCTAGCACACTAATCTCATCTTTAATATTCTTCCTTTCACCCCTACTTCACCTTTATAATGTTGTAATTTGTTTTCTGTGTTTCTGCAAGTAACTGGATTGGAGAAGGGGGTGTTTTAGTGAAATCTGTTTCACCTTAGACGTCATCTCTTGACATTTTCTTTAACATGGCTTCCTGATTATTGTGTCTACTAGTTACAAAACAGATTTTTGATCATATTACCATACCCATCCTCACAATTAATTAAAAACATATTAAAATGATTTATAAGCTGTACCGACCACTCCTACTGCCGCTGGAATGATTGCATCAACAGTAGCCACCACACATCCCACACATGCTCCCTTCCCAAGATGCATGTCAGGCATAGCTGCAACATGTGAGTGGATTATTGGCAATTTGGCCAGAGAGCGAAGTTGGTCAGCAGCATCCTTTTCCACAGGAACACCTTTCACCCACGCTTTAACTGGCACACCATTCTAGTATAGAATTAAAAAAGGTTCCAGCAATCGAACACACGTATCTTCAACAAAGCATTGCCTTGTGAAATGCGTGCTTTCCAACTACAAATAAATCCTCGAAAATTATCACGTGCAGAAACCACTCAGCAGACCCTTTTTTTGGTACCAAAAGGTTGGAAGCTTCACCCCTATTTATTTGCCTCCCTATGCTTCTCATTACCAGTGTCTTAAAAATATATTTTCCGACTTGTTATAACCTGCATCATTTTACATTCAATTTTGCTACTGACTAGTGTATAGACTCTATGAGATCTACGATATCGTATTTGAACTATCGGTTGTAGAAGTTTCTAGGATTCATTATGATATGGACACAACCGACTAAAACACCACTGACAAGTAAAATCTCGTTTGCCATTTGGAAATCTAGTTAAAATTTACAAAATCAAGGAAATAACACAGGCGATTTCTCGATTACAATGAAACACTGTATTTAAAGTTGCTTACACTCTCCCCCTCGCCAAGAACCACGTAACTTAACCTCCTTTTGATCGCCAATCTACCTCTGAATGAAGAAATCAGCTGTTTACGACCAATTCGCAACGAAAAGGAACGTGCTATCTTCCAACAAGACATCGTTGTAAACAACTGTGTTGGTCCCAGTCTTACTCAATAATTTCGTTTCAAAAGGTCCGGGGGAGGGGACGGGGAAAAGCTGGGAGGCGAAGGAAGGGAAAGTATTTCCATCAGGCACATTTGCCTAAAATTTACTTGATATTTACTCACAGAGAGAAATATACTTAACATCATCTTATTCAGGAAAAATAAACCCTAAAGTTCATTACTCATGGTTTTCTAGAATAAAGAGACATTTGGCAATACTTTCTTGGCTTCGACGTGGGAAATCTTCCAGAAGAAACAGACTTATCAAAGTTTTACTTGTGATAATCAGATATCTTAAGAATTAACTAATATAACCTTGTAAATGAATTAAAAATGTTTCCAGATGTGGCCTCTAGCTGGCAAAGGTAAAGATTTTTTCTAAACGCAGGTAATTTACAACTTTTTCTAATCGAAGTAGCCGACGCTTCAGAAACTAAAAGCCAGCAAAACGCCAGATGCCGGTGCTTTTAGAGAACACTGAATATTTGACACGTTTAAGTCGATAATCCTCTCAAGCCTTTTATTAATTTCCACTTAGAGCTCAGAGCCGGCGACAATGCCGTTGTCTCAACATAAATTAGATAGATCCTACAGTCCCTTAAGATCCGCGTCGCTTACAGACAGATTCCTGCGCCACTTCTGAATCAACGTATGAGCAAAGGGCTAATGCTCGCAATGTCGGCCTCAGAAAATCTTCACGGTGGCCAGTTTACATTATCCACTGAATTTATAGAACCAAATTAACTATTTTTTGAGCTTTGATTTTTTGGCTTAGCTAAAAATTTATGACATATCTTTTTTGTTGAAATTTTGAATATTAGTCCTTTTTTAGGAAAATCACGTCTCAAAACTGAGGGGCGATTAAAGAATTACCACAATACCCTTTTTATCACAGATTTGGAAACGCTTTTCACAAGGGATGTTTTCACATATTTGGTTTCCGTTTAATATGGTCGAAAATTTTTGTAATCATATAGGGAAACATAAATTTCTGCAAGGGCCCTCCGTAGTACACTTGTACAGAATTCTTCGCTCTCTGCTGTAAGGTGAGTATTGAAAACTTGAAGAATGAGAGATAGAACTCCAAACAACTTGGTATGATTAGATCGTCTAGGCGAAGTTACTTTTCTGTTAGTTTGAGGGGTAATCCTGTTGTCATCTCCTTGCGGGAGGCTTTGGGGTTGGTCCGAAGTAAATGAAACTTCTATGGTGCCTGTTTTTCCTCCAAACCTGGCGTAATCCTGGGTGTATGGTGTATGAAACGTATTAGCAAGGTCTATCATCAGATTGGATGAGTTGGGTGCGCTACTAGCGAAAGTTTCCGGGGCGATTCCTTCGTTTTTGGTCCCTGAAAAATCTAGATCGTTGGAGTGAACTGCCGGACTTGATATAGTATGGATTTCTGCCATCTGCTGTGTTTCTAATTGCTGGAGAGATGGGAGAGTTGTTAATGTTGATGAATCGTCAAAACGACGCGGCTCCGCCAGAATTCCTGGCTGCAAAACATGATGGCACTGTCGCCCTCTGTTTTCGACGATGGGGGCAGCACTGTTAGGCGGGTGAGAACTGTAGAAAGACTCAAACGTCTCTTGTCTCAGAATGTCAAGAATATCCTCTAGATCCTCTTCCCATGCTTTACCTGCCTCTTCTTGTGCTTCTATTTCAATTACCTCTGGACTCTGATTTTTGTTGCTGTTGATTCAGAGAGAGTGGGATCTGTTTTATGATTTTTGTTAGGATTTCTTGTATGTAGGAGGAAATGAGAAACAGCTTTGGGTGGCAAAGCCTTAAGAAAATACAAAGTACTTTAACCCTTTTTGCACCTAACATCAGTATGCATATTCTCCATACTGATCTGTATACATTTTGCAAGGTGCTGACGAGGAGAATTTGTTTGACAATAAAGAGCCGATTTGGTTGGTGATCATTTCTTTTATTCTTGTGACCTTAATGCCTGATTCTGAGGTGATATTGTAAGGAGAAATTAGACGCTAATTGACACATGGTTCATGCTTTAGAGTGCACTATCGAGTTATGGAGCATGTGGGAAGTTTGGAGAGCACGAAAGAAGCGTAAGAGTTGCCCGAGGCAATAGCCGAGGGCAACTCTAGCTTCTTGAGTGCTTTCCAAACTTCCCACGTGCTCCATAACTCGATAGTGCACAACTAAAAGCATGAACCAATTGTTTCATATCATGGCCGGTGGAATTGTGCATCAAATCCGACGCGAAAAACGGACAACAAAATCATAAGTGATTGTTCGCGGTAAGCGAAATATCAAGCAAAATAGGAATTAGTTTGAATTTCAAATTTTCTGTCGAAATATGTTAGCCCAAGGGAAAAAGTCAGAAAATTGTCTTCGTTTTGGGACTGGTGGGCCGAGTCTCTGTTTGTATCCATTATTGTCGTGAAATATATTATCTTTCCCCGCGCTAACAATGGCCGCTCGCGCGAAAAAAAAATTTCTGGCGAAGCGATTTGCTCACGCTATCAGCGTGCACTATCGGGATTTTGAGCACGCTTACGTATACTGAATTTGATTGCGCGGCTCTGCTAGCTATGTTATAATCACTTTTAGAGGTTAATGGCGAAGCCTGGACTTAAATAAAACGTTTTGTGCACACCAAAAAAGCAGAAACGGCTAGAAAATACTTGGCTGCTGCAAAATAATTCAGAGTTTCGGACTACAGCACAGCTCTTTGATCTCTAAAGTACTGTCAAACCTGGTTCGACTCATCAAGGGTAAATTTATATAAATAGAAATTTTTTTGTTTTCAATTCAATGCTGTTCAAATGTTTGAAAATTTAACATTAAATTTGAGCACATCTACTGGCGCACACACGCACATGTAAACCCCCTCAAAAACTGACGCGTACGAACGCACGCAAGCACCAGCACACACTCACACAGTAACGATGAAATGGAATCATAATATAATCAGACAAAAGATTTACTTACGGCCTTGGTTTTCTTCCATGTTTCTTATACTTGCCCGAGTTTCTGCGACTCATTATTTGTGACCTGCCAGGCCTCTTAAGCCTTCTTGCGTTATTCGTTATTTCTCGTCTGAGCTTTAGGTTAACACATTCAGACAGGACGCATTTTCCATTTTTACAAGGAACAGCATGTTTTGCCACGGAGAACATGATGGTTGGATTGCCACGCCGAAGTTGAAAATGAACTAAAACATGAATTGAAAAATACGTTCGAATGATCATGAATGAATGACATAACACCGAAGTCAAACGTTTACACATGTACACACATGTGCGGACGCTGTAAAGTGTCCGTGGCATTCTTTAAGGCTGACCAACAATTGTAGGGTGATCTCGAACATATGTAATCTTTGTTAATTGTTAGTCTTCACTTGTGACTTGTTAACGGCACGAGAAACTAATTTAAAGTTTATCGCCTGATTGAACTGAGTATTAATGATACCTTAATTTTTAAAAGTAGACATGTAGTTGTTGTTGGTTTGTTCTTAGCATATGTAATCTTTGTTACCTTCGTTGTAAGCAAATCAGCTTAGCTTGCAATATTTTCCAGTATATCTCAGCTTTCTGTTTGCAATGGGAGCTTTGTAGAAGTAGCTATATTTTTACCAGTATAGCGCTTTCAAGGGTGTAGTCTGTAAGTGCAAAGGCAAGATTTCCGGAGAAAACAGAAGAGGAAATAGTAAGAACTGATAACAATAATCGAGTCGTGACCGGCCCCTTACTCAGTTTTCTGTGTCTGGAAGTTTATACGGGCTGACTACATGTCTACTTTTAAAAATTAAGGCCAACGAAAAGGGTGTGTTAAACTGCTTATGAATTGATTGAATTTTAATGGCGTTATCTGGGTGAGTTAAATCGGACTCTTGTCGTAGGTGGAAATCCGCGGCTTCCCTATAAATTGGTTTAAAATTGTGTTTACTTAAACAAGTTTCAATAACTCAATCTTATGGGATTCTCATGCATAATACTGTTTTTAAAGACTGGATTCCATATGTTAACTTACAGGTTTAATTTACCTCCTAACTTTGCTGAAGAAGACACAGTCCTGCCAACGCCAGTATCAGCTCCTATCAGCTCATCAGCTTGAGGATAAGGGGACTGAAGACTTCATACAGCATATATTCTTATTCCTGATCGATTCTCAATTTGTGGAAACTTATACCCAGGTATTAAACCACACACACTGAAGAAAGATAGCAAAGTTAGATTAATTTGGTTTCAATCGAATTCATTTTCCTGTTTTTGGAGACATCTTCCGGTTTTAAAAACAACTTTTCCTGTTTTGAAGAAGCACACGACGAAATGCGAGGGCTTCTCAGAGAAGGCAGCAAACCGGAAATACGTCAAGGAAAGAGTAGGTTACGCTGATTTGTCTGTCAATACTAGCTCTAATGCACGTAAGTTTCAGTGAGACGAGCAAGACAGAGAGAACCTCATTTTAGGCACAAATCGGAAAATTGTAGACAATGCGGCAATATGGAATAACCATTAAAAAAAAAAGAGAGAATATAGTCTCTTTCATTAAAACCTTTTTTTTAAACAAGAATATGAACGATTAAAATTGGGCTGTCAAGATAAGGCGACAAATGGGGTCGGGGTTAGACCGCAAAAGAACCAGGACCACAAATGATTTCTCGAAAGTTACACTGGAAATGATCATGAATCGCACTCAGTGTGTCTTACGAATAAGGTATGGGTGGCACTTTCGGAAAAATTTAATCTTTTCGGAGACAAAAGACCACAGCAGAAATGCGTAACCACAAACTGAAACTGAAAACCGTTTTAACTCGTGA
The DNA here is from genome assembly GCF_964200805.1 of Pocillopora damicornis. Lineage (NCBI taxonomy): Eukaryota > Metazoa > Cnidaria > Anthozoa > Scleractinia > Pocilloporidae > Pocillopora > Pocillopora damicornis. The sequence continues at coordinate 18,817,599 of NC_142682.1, forward strand.
ATTGCGCGCATGCGCAAGAGCGAGTTATAGATACGATGTGGGGAATGGCATTCGCTCGCTCGATTGGTCGATTCCTGTAAACTTTTTTAAGATTTTAGGCTTTTGAGTGCATTTTATAGTTTTTGACGAGCAATAAACAGACGAAATGGCGACCTTTGTTGCTAAGAATAGTGGTGGGGTGAAAAAGAAGCCAATGATAATCTTAAAAGAGTTTTTTTTTCGTTTTAGTTTCAACAAGCGGCGCCAGCGACTGGCAGGCATGCAAGGATTCACACTGAAATAACAGAACAACCTTCGTTTTTCATAAAATTGTAATTTACAATCCTTGAACTTGAAAACAATCCGAAGATTCATTGAAAATATCACTTACTGCGAAGCGCTCGGAGTTTACAGATGTTCAAAAGCTTTTTCTGTTATAGCGTGAGAATGAGGACAAAATTGATCATTACGTTTCGTCGCGTGTGTTTTTCCTGTGTGAAGCAACAAAAGATGCCGATGACTGACGAAATAACAAGTTAACACGAAAATAAAATAACACCTAAACAAACAATTTTAGCTACCAATTTTCAGTGAATGTTTAAAGAACAATTTTCTTTTAAGTTTCAAGACAATTTGAGGATTCAACATACATACAACGTACTAAAATGCGAAAGTTACACACCACAAAATTGATAAATAGGCCTGAAATGAAATTCTATCTTGTTATTGATTATACGTTGCCTAGCACGTGACTTAAATCTACCCAGGCGGAGATCCAAAATGACGGTGGCAGGCTTGGCTTAGTTATATCACTCAAAACTCGTTCCTGTTTGTCTCATTTGATAAAGATGGAATCGTTAATGTTTTCATTAAGACAGCATTGCCTTGATTTTCTAATATTTACAACGAAAGACAGTAAATTTCACTTTTCACCCACATTTACTTCCAACCTTTTCTTTTGAACCAGAAACAAAAATGATAGACGTTTAAAACACATGACATCATCCACCTTGTCAAAAATAACAGCATGATCATTTCAATTGTAATGCCTTCTTATCCTAACGTTACTTTGTTTCTTTGCTACATTAACGAACACTGAACTACTGCTCGTACTCTAGATATGACAATCAACCACAAAATTCCCTAAACCAGATAACATTAAACATAATCTAAACTAGACCCTGTGAGCAGGGTAACTGGGATACCTGGATGGTACTGGATCCTTGGAATCAAGTGTAGTGATACTACGGGTGTCGGACTAGTATACTGAAATAGTGCGCTCAAGTCTGGCCAAGGGCATACTCCTATTTCAAAACATAGGCATGCTATGCGTGGAAGAGTTCCTTTTTTGTAGGGTGGGTGGATTACTTGAAACATTGTGAGTGATGTCTACATTCTTACAAAAGGAGAGAAGAATATTAATGTGGGAAAGAACGAAAATGTCGAATTACCTCACTCACAGGTATTTTGTGGTAGATTATGTGTGTTTTGCGAATAAATGTAACCAAAAATAAACTGTATTGGTGCCACGGATACCTGTTAGTACAAAATGCAGACAGCAGACTGCAGACCGGATACAAAATATAGACTGCAGACTGCAGAGTGGGTACAAAATGCAGACTAAGAATCTGAAGAGTTTTTACGTCTGGTATATAATAACATGTCATCTTACAGCTTACCGAGCGTCACGCAATCGCTTTTCTGCAATCCGCCTTCACGATTATTTGCACTATTGTGGAATATTCCTGGCCCATTTCTTGATGAAAATCGATCGCAATATTATTTCAAGCCTTCAATATAGTCTTCTTACTTTGCGCACGAGTTGGTTGGTGTGATGTTTGTACAGATTTTATCAACGTAATAAAAGTAGATGATGTGAACAACAGTGATGGTAAAGCAAGCTTAAAACGGCAGAAATCGCCAGAAAATACAACGGATACACAGGGTATGAGTAAGTTTTATTGATTTTACGAGCAAAATGTTCATATTTCGAAATATGTATCGTTGTAAATCGACCATACTTCGTTCCATGGACTATTCCTTATAACGTGCAGTTCCTCTCGTAACTTAACACCGAGTCACACAACGCGTGACGCGTTCATGAATTAATCGTTGGCTTTTTCTCGAGACGTGAGCTTGGGCCGCTTGTGACAAGACAATTGCGTAAACAATATTTAACATAACAACATTATACACAAAAAAACACAGGGTTTTGGATCACGTATTTATTAAAAAAGAATATCCATACAACTACAATGAAAACAAACATAAGATTCACCTTTCTGATCGTGAAATTAATACCATTCGTACTGTTATCGTAGCCACGTTCCTTGCCATGAAGTGAATCCCACATGTCGTCTTTCTTCTCAAGCAGTTTGCATCCCATATAGTTATGTTCTTCAGTCTCACGGTAGTAGCGTTGTTCAATAGATTGCATAGAGTATATGCAGTTTGGTTTCAGATTTCAGATTTTGCTTTTTACAACAAGTGAACGTTTTTCAACTAAGACATTGGCATACTTAGCATACAAGGCATTCAAGGCTTTCATGGCTTTCAAGCGTTCGCGACTCAATCTGTTCCAAAATTACCGCTCAATAACATCTTTCAGTGTGGATTAGCCGCGATTAATACGACTTGTATATGCGTCTGTAAGTACTTTGCGCGTTTGCGCTATAATACTCCAGGAGATCGCAATCCAAATATGTTGAAATACAAGACAACTGACCAAAGAGTTTTATAAGCAAAATCTCGTGTTGGTCATGTGACCCGGCCCTATCTGTGCATGACAACGTCAATCATCATCAACATAACACGCGTGATCAGCATGTGAACACCTCATTGGATCACAGTTAGTTGTCATGGTGTTGAGGGCCCAATGACCTCTGGGTACTATTGCGCAATTTTTCCATTTTGTGGCGGAGGAAAAAACAAAAAAACAAAGGCATTTTATGACTGGGCTACCACAGGTATCCCAGTAATAAAAATCATGTGTCAATTCACGAGTTTGCTCACAGAGCACTTTGATTAGTCAAAGGTTTAGGAGCCGGGTCACATTAGAGCACATTGTTTGTATAATATATAAATCTGCCGACAAGTTGCGTTAAAAGGGTGCAATCTAAAGTGTAAAAAAAATTTGCAAGAATCTTGCCAATTGCGAAAATTTCGCTCTGACGAAGGGCTGACACTCGAAACGTCAGTTTTAAAACTCTTTATGGTGACCAATTTACGTTCAGTGTCAACTCGGTAGATAATACTAAATTATCCTGTTACACTCTCCCACACAGCACCATGATTTCTTTAGAAATTTACCCCCTTTGCTCATGTAACCTTCATATTGTGGAATATGTACCTGAATAAAGTTACGACAAGAACGAAAGCGAAGCCCGCGCGTTCTGAAACAATGCCACATACAGAAAGCCTGCTGATAGCGCACTAATAATACGAAAATTGCTATGTTGTTCAGTTTTCTGAGACTGAAAAAGATAATTTCTCAAAAAAGCCAGAAAGCTGAGAAAATACGAGTATTTTTTGCCTTTTTATTCGCAAGAGATTTCTCGGGAATGACAAGGTTTTTTTCTTCTAGTTCGCCGGACGTCCAATATTAAAGAATTATGTCACTTGTTTAAAAAATAGAAAGAATCTGTATCCCACTACAAAGAATCAAGCCAGAGACCCTCGGATTTTCCGATCCGATGCTGTACCAATCAGAAGTAAACAGTAAATTACGATACTGACCCTAATATAATACTATTATCTGTGACAAGCTTGCTGAATTTGATTGCGTTTGGCATCAGTACAAAAGTGAGACAAATCTGACACTATACATTATTCCACATAAAGGTAATGAAGAAAGGTTGGAGGATTTTGCTGACAAAATTTTTCCAAGGAAAATGAGCCACAAATAGATTGTAGATATATCATTTTTGCACTCAGTTGAAAAAATTGGTCCGCAATGCGTACGTGTGTCTAATGCTGGGTTTTAGCGGTACTTCCGTTGGGTCTTGTTTTGTGTAGGTTTGGTTGCAAGTTCAATTCAACAATTTGAACAAGAATTGATTAAAATAATTTTAGCTGCAAGGTTAGGTGGCTAAAATCTAGAACACAGAGACTGGAACATAGACATCAGGGATGAACGAGTTTATTGTAAAAAAACAGCCTGCATTACAAAAGGAACCGTAACTGTATGTATTTGATACAATAAGTAAGAACAAAACATGATTCAAGTTAGGAATTGTGATTTTTTTCTTTTACATCAGAAAATGTAATGAACATATAACGGGTTACTGTTGTAATTGAAAATTATAAGTGGTAACATCAGTATTCTGCATTAAAAGCCTCAAGTTCCTGTTGAAACTTTCTCTTCTCAATGTATAAACATTAAAAAGACTGTTCATAAATGTACTTCAGGTACAGTTTTCAATTGAATGTGCAAACTCCATAAAATATATAATATCTAAATACTTTTAAATACAAAAAGTCACTTGGGAGAAGGGGAATGCTATAACAGAACATTGTCCCAGTGATAATAACATGAACATTTTGTCTTTAGTGAAAGATACAACAGCTTTGGTATCCTGTTAAATGGTAATATAGAGTGGATGCATTCTGATTTTTACCATTATTTTGGTTCTTGCTGCAGTTTAGTTCTCTGCAACACTGACTGCAGCCACAACTTTAGTTTTCTTATCAAAGGTAACAAAGAGCATTGGTGTATTTAGGAATGCTTCAACAACAATATCTTCACTTAATGACTGCTTAGTGTCAACTTTAAACAACTGTAAGGCACTGAGCAAAGTATCATTAAAAAATGTTACAGTGGTGTTAATGCCATCATGTCTCAACAATGCCTGCAAGTGGTACTGACTGCTGCAAGCAGACACTTTCTGCCTGAGGCCACATGTTTCACACTTTACTACATTCCCTGGCGTTGCTGGAAGCTTTTTGTTACATTTGCAGCATTGGCGATAGCACATGAAATTTTGAACACCAAGGACTTCAGCATTTGTTGATGTTTGGGTGAACTAGTCTGGCAAATCACCTGGTGAAGCTACTTCCTCTTGGAAGGGATCAGCTGGTGAAATGAAACAGTCATGCTTTAGTGTAGTAAGGTAAATGGAGTAGTTGTCATTATCCTTCGTCACTTTAAGGTTACAGAAGTTATATGTGTTGTCGTCTGCAACTTCTGTAATCAGGTCCTCCCACAGGGTTAGTTTGATTGATCCAGATGGATCTAGGAGGCAACAATCAGCTTTCGACTTCGTGCCATCTCTTGCGATTATTTTCTTCACTCCAGATAAGTGGACCACTTTGGCTTTGAGATTAATAAGTTGGTTATTGGTAACATTCAAGAGCATTGAGATGTTCAGAGTCGAGGGAATCTCTTCTCGTAGAAAAGTGACCTTCTTCAGTTCCTCTATTTGGACTCTTGCATTCATGAGAACACTGTCATTTTTTATAGTGAAGTTGCTAATCTTCACTGGGGACTTTTGTTTGCTGCATCTTTCAAAGTCGAGATGCTTGCTTGAAGAGAAACAGACTCCACGTACTTTGGTCGCTTCTGTTTGAATAAGCATGTTAGGTTGTCCATTGTCGTTCAAGTCCTATTACAACTGAGGTGTGTCTACCTGAAGAGCGAAGAGAAATAAATGGTATCAGTAACTGTGAGTTGTAGAACAGGTATCAAAGAAAACTGCAATCTGTATGTACTACAGGGCACAAAAGCAATAATCATAAAATAAACATACCTGGATATGTGTTGCATATCACATATCTGCAGATTACCCCTTAGATATCAATCACATTGCATGATTAGTATCTAAGGTGTACATTTGAGTTAATTTCATTTTTTTGTACTCATTAACTATGAATATTCTCTTTAAGACAAAAAGAAAAACACATGGAAGTTACAGTGAAGGTGACAAGAAAACCACAAAGGTCTATTTTTGAATCAATGCATAGATTGCTTTGTGATCAGAAAAATAAGTTTCTAAAATGTGTACATGGATTTGTGATTCAGGTAAATTAGTGTAGACATGGTCTATAGTGGTTCTGTTATCAGTAGTAGAACATGATACCAGTTGTCTGTAACTGTGATCTCTTATAAACAGATTATAAAGAGGAATCTTGTCTTTTTCATTTAACCAATTGATATTGAAATCGCCAATGAAAACTTTGAAACCTGAAATGTCAAGGGTAAGAAGTCCGATCAATGCTGCACACATTTGTCTAATTGGCACTCTTGGTGACCGATATATGCCTATTATGGTAATATGTGGAACTGTTGTAACCCTAATGATAGTTATTTCAACACCACCAGTGTTGTTGCAAACTGGATATCCAGGTAGAAAAGGAATTTTACTGTACACTGCGGTTCCACCATAAGGTCTTGTATTGAAAACGTCAAGTTGACTGTCATTTCTAAATAGGGTATACCCAGTGATGCTGTTGTCAGTATCACTGTCTAAGTAACATAACCGTGTTTCTGAGAATACATTTACATCCGTGTTTGAGTAGTCTTGCCATAAATTGGGGGCAAGAGATCCATAATCTGAGTTCTTCATATCTTTGAACACATAACTGTCCATAACAGGTTCTAGTTGAAACAAATCACCCAATGCAATTATGGTAATACCTCCAAATACCTCTTTGCTACCCTTGATATCCTTAAGTCTATTATTTATTTGGACATTTAACATAGTATTGCCTATCATTGATATTTCATCAAGAAATATAAGCTGAACAGCACGAAGTTTACATCTGAGGGTATTTAGTCTGCTTGAGTCAAGAGGTTTATATGTCTTTAGAGACTGGCATGCTGGTATTGCCAAGGCACTATGTACTGTGTTCCCTTTGATACCATAAGCAGCTTTTCCAGTAGGGGCAAGAAATAATATTTTAACTTCATTAAAGTTTTCGCCTGCTCTGGAATTATGTTTTACTGCTGCTTGATATAGAGCTCTGATAAGATGGGACTTGCCCACTCCAGCTCCCCCCAGAGAGAAAATAGTAGAATGGTTTGTCAGATGTTTTAATAAGATGCAAAATGTGATAAAAAAAATTCCTTTTGCTTTTTGTTTAGTGTTTGAATCAACTGCCTGTACTCTTGATCTTGCATTTCATTTAGTATAAGTGGTTCACTACTTGATACAGGAAAAGGAATTCCAACATCATCTGATAAATCATAGTTTTCATTAAAATCAGGGTGTAGATCTTTATCACCCTTTATCACCCACGATCACCAAGAATGGTTTGTCAGATGTTTTAATAAGATGCAAAATGTGATAAAAAAATTCCTTTTGCTTCTTGTTTAGTGTTTGAATCAACTGCCTGTACTCTTGATCTTGCATTTCATTTAGTATAAGTGGTTCACTACTTGATACAGGAAAAGGAATTCCAACATCATCTGATAAATCATAGTTTTCATTAAAATCAGGGTGTAGATCTTTATCACCCACAGCCTCACAGTGTTTTTGTTAGGGCCGCGACACCGGGACCTTTACTCGGCTATTTTAATTTTTGTCCCGGCTATTTTAATTTTTGTCCCGGCTATTTTCACGCTCAGTTTGTACTAAACCTCCTGTGGAGACTATGGTCAGCCGACAGTTTTAAATTTGAACGTAAATTACGGTAAAAGAAATAAAATTTTGTATTATTTCTCTGCTTTTGGGTATGTTTCTTTGTGATAAATTTTGTGCACGTGCAGCTAATTTGGAGTTCGTGACTTGAGACGTTATGAAACAAAACAAACGCATTTATCGGCACTCCCAAAGTTCGTCATCGGGGTATCGAATAACCTCCATTCGTGAGTAAATGTGTCAAAAATAAATAGTGTTACAAAACCTGGAAGCCTCGCGAGAAAAAAAAATGCGTATTTCCGTCGCGGTTTCTCATGGTGTTGTTCCAGACCTCAGCACTTGTGGAGCACTGCAGTGGACAAAAACATCAAGATTCCATTGCAGCAGAAATGTTAAAGAGGACCTCGATTTTTCAAGAAAAACTTGACGAGCGTAACCTTCACAGGCATGAAATTCTGTATAGCGCTTTCATGTCATTGTACTGGCTGGTTCAGCATGGCATTGCCTACCGAAACTTCCCCTCCATGTTGAAGATGATGCGGACGATAGGACTGGAAAAGCTGGAGCATTTCCAACATGAATCATTGTGGTCAGTAAGAGGAATCCTCACGACGATGGGCAGGGTAATAAAGGAAAAGATCACAAAAGCTGTTAACGAAGCGAAGTGTTATGGCCTCATGGTGGACGATGTTACTGACATTCAAGTGAAAGAACAAAACATCATTTTCATCCAGTATGTGGAAAATGCAAATGTGCAAATCTGCTTTTTAGCTGTCAAAGATCTTATGGAGGATGCTGCGTCACCGAACGCCAAAACCATCACTGACAACATTAAAGAAGAACTGGCTAAGGATGACCTTGACGTTCAAAAATTCCTGAGTTTGGCGTCTGATGGAGCTTCAGTAATGGTTGGCAAGAATAATGGCGTAGCAGCACTGCTCAAAAGGGAGAACCCAAGACTGGTCAACGTTCACTGTATCTGCCACAGACTGGCATTAGCTTGTGGGGACTCCAACAACGAGGTGGAGTACATGCTAACCATAGAACGCCTACTGGTTCAGCTGTACAAGTGGCTCGAAAACTCCTGTGTGAAGACGGCAGCGTATCTTAAGATGCAATTAAGACTTCGAGACATGCAGCTTCCCGCTGACGAGTCTAAACGACACAAAATTGGTCACAAACTCCAACGGGCTTGCAGAACACGGTGGCTGTCCACAGACAAAGCGGTGCTGGGGGTTTGGCAGGACTACACTGCAATTCTTTTAACGCTCAGTGCTGACGAGTTCCGAAATGATGCAACTGCCATTGGTCTACTATCCCAGATGAAGACCGTGAAATTCATAGGTAAAAAATGAGATTTTTAATCTGGGTTAAGAAAGGCCTGTGTATGTACTTAGAAGACTTTGTTCAAGTCTGATGTTTTTATTGACAAGTCTAGTGAACAAATGATTCAACGGCATTATGTTTCTTCTTTTTTCTGTAGGGAGTATTTATATCCTGAAGATGATTCTTCCTATCCTCACAACAATCAGCAAATGTTTCCAAGCTGGTGTAGTTTCATTTGCCAAGATTGTTCCTACACTTCAGTATGCCAAGGAACAACTCAAGCAAATTGCTACCAACGAGACACCTATCGCAGTGCTAAAACAGGTACACTTTATCTACATGTTTTATTGTAACTGTAATGTATGTATTATCAATGTAGTTTTATAAGTTGTCAAGTTGTTCTAGTGAAAATCAGGGTGAAAACCTGTATATTTCTTAGTTATCATAACAGTTACCGACGTATAGTTAAATATCAATTATGCTACGAGAATAAAAAAACAATTACATTATCAGATTTTCTGTCATTCTTCATACAGGACTTGCAACCTGAAGGACGACTCCAACTTGTTTTGAAGGACTTAAGAGCAAGAGACCAGCCAGACCAGTCACTGCCAACATCCCACCAAGAAACTCAACTCAAAAGCTTTTTGAAGAAGTATGTTGGTGCCCTGACTGAAAACATTGATGCACGGTTCCAGGAGTCCTCTCCCGTACTTGATTCCTTCAAGATATTTGATTTACTTTCTGTTCCTACAAAAACCGACGATGGCTTCAGGTATTGTCTACTTTGGGTACTTTGATATCATGGTTTTAACATTAAACAAATTAGACCACTGTCTGGTTTATGCTTTTTCATTTACTGTTTTACAATTTCTTTTTCTTAAAGTGAATATGGCTCCAGCATGATTAAGAAGTTGGCCGACCATTACTTCCCAAGGCCTCAGCATGCAGAAGATCACCAACAGCTTATTGTGGAATGGCAAAAGGCAAAATATGACCTACTGCAGTGGAAGGAAAATGATCTGCCACAAGCTATTCGTCAGGGGGAAGGTTCAATTACAGCTACTGATTGGTGCCTATCCAAGCTGATGCAGCCACCCTATAGATCTCACTATCCCATGTTGTCATTCATGGCTGAAGTTTGTCTAAGTTGCCCAGTCAGTAATGCTTGGCCTGAGAGGGGAGCCAGTGTCCTGAAATGGCAGAAGAACAGGTTGCGGTCAAGAATCAAAAATGATTTGCTAAACCCCTTGTTGCACATTTCTATCAATGGGCCCAAACAACAGTCAAAGGAGTTGCCATCCTTAATCCGTGATGTGGTTGCAGAGTGGCTGAAAGAAAAGGATAGAAGAAAGCTTAAAAAGCTTCCTCCCATCTCAGCTACTGTGGCCTCATCTTCCTTGGCAAATGCAGAAGCAGTCCCAGACCATCCACCAACACTCGATGAAGCCACTCCACATGATCTAGATGTACCATCCTCCGTGGAAGTTGATGATTCACAAAGCATCAAGTGTGAGCCAAATGTCGACGCGTATGTTGCTGCTCTCCAGCTTGAATGCGATGAGAAAAGCCACAACATGGAAGATTCTGACTATGAATCAGACTATTTCTCTAATTAGCTATAAAGTATCAAGTATAGATAATTCATTGCTCTGAGTTGTCTTAGGTTAATCACACCATAAATGAATGCATTTCTGAGCCAAAAAATGATTATTTTTAAAGAAGAAATAAATTATCGAGGAAAATTTTTTTACTTGTGAATTGAAAACAAGAAAACACCAGTTCTTGACATATGAAGAGCATCCTGACTGCAGAAAGATACATTATGGATTATTGAAGCTGAAAGGTATGTGTTTTATATAGGAGTATTATAGATTTATACCATGTGAACTTTACAACTTTGAAAATAAATATTAAAATTGTGAAAAAGCCAAAGTTGTCATTTATTTCTTAAGCATTTTGGTATGTAATCCGTACTACAAGTTGCATGTTTCATAGTAACAAATGCCATATTATATCAGCCAGTATAAGAACAGAAAGTGTGCAAAAGTAGCCTCAAATGCACCCATTTGGGCCTAAAATTTTCAAATTTTCCCGGGGGAGGCCCCTCGGAACCCCCTCCCACACCTACCCCCCCGGCCACCCCCCTCCCACACCTACCCCCACTTGCCACTACACTGTCTAGCCATATAAGCATGTGGATGTGAGGTGAGCCTCGCTGCTGGTATTCCACTCTATAGAACCAGTCAGATATTTTGCCCAGAGGTTGGGCTCCTTTTAAAGAGCATGTAAACCCAAAAAACGTTCATTTTCTTTTCACATAGATGTCTAGTAAATATATCAAGTACACCAAAGGTACCATTCGTTTTTTCTCAAAAGTCCATTTTCACTTTGTAAAAGCTCTTCCAAATTCGAAACATTCGCCATCTTGAATGGCGCCATCTTTCCTGTGACGTCACGGGTGGACCCTACAAAGTCTTGTTTAATAATCGCGTGAGGCACGAAGGAGTCTTTTCTACAGCCGTTGTTCGCCGGTCTCGTCATGATTTTTTTACTTACAGTTTGCTTCAATATATTCAATTTTTTCGTAATGGTAAAGCGTTGTGTCGTCCAGTTTTGTACTGATTTAAACAAAACTGGGCATACAATGCAAATATTTCCAAATGACGCAAATTTGAAGCGACAATTTGTGAAATTTGTACAAGGTCAAATTTCGCAAATTGTTTGTAGCAGTCATTTTTCTTCCTGGTGCTGTACCGAAGATTCAGGCCTTACTAGAAGCAAATTATTCGGAAGTATAAAAACGACCCATACAGTCGGTAGACGACGAGGATTCGGAAGTGGCCGACCGAACTGAGAAAGAAGTTGAGCTCTTCAAAAGTTAGAGGTCAACGGAGACAGTACAAAATCGATTTACATGAAAACGTTTCGTTGATTAAACAACGATAGCTTTATTGGTTCTCTAAAAACATCTTTTTTCTCATTTAATGAAAGATTATCGGGAAGCCAGTTGTTCGGGAGCCAGCGCTGAGCCCATAAAAGACACTGACTCCTCTGATCCTTTGCCTGAATTCGAAACACGTATCAAAGAAAGAGAATTTGTTGATGTCAGTGTGTAATAACGTGATCTGGAATTTTGTTGGTTCGATGCAAAGAATTCTATACAGGATCCCATAATCAACCCTTATGTTGTATAACAAAATCCATGCCAGCCCCACTTGGTGCTTCCTTTGAGAAACCCTGCAGAGAAACAGCAGAAGAATTTGTGTCACGATTTTCACAGCAGTGAAAATACATTCAAAGGTCAGAAGGACAATATTCATCATTTTGAGTAAAACTTAAAAGATCCTGATTTCAGCTTGCAAAACTATCTTTTCAGTATTTCAAATCGAAGCAAACACAAACAGAGTTGGATAATTATGAAGGCCTCACAAGGAAATGTATATGGTACAACTTGTTTATCGATGGAAATGCTTCGGAGATGAAGGAAAGCAATACATAAATATCTCATAAAGAACGGGCATAACCTCCAGTGCTGTAAGACATAAATAACTAAGATATGCATTAACATATACCTTTGTTTCTCTCAAAGGTTTGCCGGTTTTAATCCAGTGTAAGGCGATCCAAAATTCGCTGGAAAAATGTTTCGGATATTGTTTAACGCACAGGATGGCACAGCGACCCTGAAGTGTTTGCCGAGATATTCCCAACACCAACGAACAAGCTATCTGTAGGCAATTTAGCGAAACTTCCTGCCAGGAAAGAAGCGAAAAACAACTAGCTCTAGTACTGTATTATTAAGTCAATGGCAAAAACAACCCAAGCAAATCGATCTCAAAATGTAACAAAACAGATGAAACAGAAAACATTTAGCTTACTCGTTTCCGGTGTGATTATCTGTGCCTTGCTGCTGCCTGTACGCGCAATTGGCCGTCTCCAGCACCCAGAAATCAAGACAAATTGACTGAAAACCTGGATGCTCAGTGATACAACTTATCTGGGTTTCAGGCCCTTGCTACTCTAATATTTGCCACAATTGCCCGATTTCCGCACAACAACCACTTTCATGAGTTGTCGGCATTGGTTGACAAGTTCCACACTCGCACCTTTGATAATTTTATATAAAACACTCTCAGAAGCTCAAGTTTAAAAAATTTCTGTTGCATTCTTTTAGATTGTATCCTCGCTTTATTGGATTTTCATGTCAAATACAAATAAATCACACAGTAGATTAAATACCAGTCTGAGTTTCCGAGACGGTCGCATCGCTGTCGACATGTTCTGTACTGTCTTAGTGCGGATCGCTTCGGTGAACCCTACGCGGCTCATATTGTTAAGAACGTGGCCCAGACTCTCCTGAAGATTCTGGATTATCCCCATCGCTGTCATGTACTAAGCTTAAGGCATTCGAGTCACTATCTTCTGAAAAAATATCTTCCAAACTACCGCTACTTACACGAACTCCCAGACCAGTTCTACTGGGAAATATGTGTTGCGCAATATTTTGGTTCCACCGCTTACGTCACGACTTCTCGCTATTGTTTTTACCGGAAATGGAATTTCAGTTGAAAATGCCGATTTTCTCCTAAAATAAGTCGAATTGGACAAAACGAATTTCAAATTCGTTTTCTACGTCACTTTTTACATAGTATAAGAAAAACATGTATTTTTGGGTTTACATGCCCTTTAAGAGAAAGTTAGTCAGAAACTGACTAACTTGATAATCAAAATGCCTTGCACATGTTACTGGGTCACTTTGAATTAACCTGCATTTTTCATTCCAATTCATATTTCCTAAATCAGTATCTGTGTACTGTTTGTGGTCAACTAATTCACCAAGTATTCTAAGCAAATGGATCCACTGAGTTTCTGCTGAAGAGAAACTACAAAATAATGATGCTGGTCCTAACTGTCTTATCATAGCAAACAAGTCCTTTTTTGCTTTTTCGAAATAAGGTGGAGAGCCTCTTAATGCCTTGAGGAACTGAAATCCTTCATCATGATGAATCAAATTTTCTATTGCCCCTTCTTCTTTGAGTTGTGCTGCATTTAGAGTTCTGCTATTTCCTTTGCACTTTCTAAGAGCAACTTGTGATTTTCCTAGTAATATTTTCATTTGCAGTTTCTTTGCTTGAAGAATATGTTTTCAACACACATTGCAGCTCTTCTATCTGATTGTCATAATTCAGATTTACAAATGTCAGTGTAGTGAACATTAACAAGTCTATCATTATTTTCCCGTCATTTTTGACCAAGGAATATACCAAGATATGCTAATTCTTCAGAATACTGATCTTGAAATATGCTTAATGGTTTCTTTCCTTCACCTGGTGCAACACTTAGAATACATTGACTCCCATTGTCTTGTCATCTGTGTTAGTTAACATAGTGTCAGTAACTCCAGCAGGTATTTCTGCTTCATCCTCACTCCACTGATCTTCAGTCTCAATAACTTCACTAGAGGAAGTACATGTATTATTTGTGGTATTACTAGTACTGTTGTGAATATTTTGCAGTTCTTCAGTTTCATTTTCAATATTTCTGTCATCAAATAGAAAGTTTGATGTGCATTTTTCTCCCCAGGCCAGGTTAACTGTTATTCCTTCTTGTCTATACAGGGTACTGTTAGTGACAAGCCAGTTTGCTGCTTGGACAACTTTATGAGGTCTTATGTTAAGGGACAATGCTGAACTTTTGTATTGCAATCTTCTTTTTAAATTTACCTTAATTGTACCTGTTTCTGATGGTAACCTTGGAAACATATTCACAGTCTCAGACACTTCTGCTGGTACATTTACAACATTTCCATGTATTTTGAATTGTCTACCTCTTGGTACCTGAATTAATTTTAAAAAAGCAAGTCTTGGAGCTAAAAGTCTGCTTTCTGATTCAATCAAGCCAAAAAAGTCTGGTTTCGTTGCAAATTGCATTCCATTCAAAACAGCAGAAGGGGGAACTTTATTCTTTACTAAATAATTATGGCATGTTCTACACAACCACTCCATATTTTTCACACTTTTTTGATTAGATAAATATTTTTCAGCTGATGAAGGATATTCCTTTCTTATTTTATCAGCAAGAGAAACACTGCGTTTATCCCATACCTGATCACAACAGCTACAGACATATACAGGACCATTGGACACCAGTTCATGAAACAATGAATTGAAATAGTCCACATTTTTTTGATTTGTATTGTTACCTTCTTCAAGAGTTGTTCCTATTTTAATGGGACATTCTGTATTTTGATTTTTGTCAAGATAAGAATTTTGTTTGTAGTTTCGCATCTATTGCTGGGATTATTTTCATTCAATTTCCCCCTGTTATTGTCACTGCTTTTTTTTTTTTGCAATAATATTCCCTCATGTAAGCACTGCTGTTGCATTTTGTGCTTGCATCATTAGGTTTGCTTTCTTTAGATGGCAAATTTCTTCTTTCATCAACCTTCTTTCTTTTTCTATATTCCCTCATGTAACTGCTGCGCTTCCTTTTTGAAGTGCTGATATGTGAATTCCCAGAGACAACACTTTCTTCAATCATATTTAAATCACTATGACTTTGCTGACTTTCTGATGAGCTACTGCCAAACATACAAGGCACTGTTGACACAATGTACTTCACTTACATGACCTAAACATATTGATGTAACTGGCTCTTCTTATAACTGAACAGGCTGTACTATAGTTGTGTGACCAAAATTTTCATGGGGTTCTATGATGTGAATTCTCAAATAATGTGACTCTGCAACTGCTTGAACAATGAGTGCATCACACCATGTACCTTGTAATGACATGTTGGTCAAATATTCATTCCATGAATTCTGGGTATTGCTTTCAATGAAACGTTCTGGGTTTGCTCTTAGATAATCAATACCAGTTTGCCTAACATGCAAGTGATGGCATGGATCACCATATAACTGATGAGAAACAGCTCTAAAAAAACAGTCACCAGCACCCCCAACATCTAGGGGCCTCAATCCCAGCTGATGTACCCGAAAGTTTAACAATATGGTGGAACCAACTGATACTGTAGTTTCAGTGTTGACATTTACATGTAGTTGAGGGCCTGGATTTAATTCAATATCACCTGAAGTCATAAGCTTCATTCTTGATACAGAAAATCTTCTAGAATGGCTGCTTGATTTCTTTAAAAGCTTATTTACGGTTGGTTTGCTTAGATTAACAAAGCTGGTGAAAAAACTGTCCCATCTCTTAAGATATCTTATGCAACACAACTTATAGTCAGTAGCAAAGCTGTATAACCTTGAAGACCTAGGAATATATTTCCTAATGATGACCTTAAGTTTCTATCTTGTTTTTCTTTTTTTCATAAACTGCACAATCCGTTTCATCGAGACCCTCGACGGCTCTCGGTCTCTACGTCGTTTCTTTTGTTTTTGGGCAGCTATTTTGAAATGTGTATCAATTTCATCTGTTCCACGTGAACACAACATATCCACATCAGTTGTTTTCGAGAAATCGCTTACATTACGTTTAATCGCATTTATACTGCTACTACCATAACTTTTTCTGTTCATATATACCACAGCTTTCGCAGATGTTTCGTCAGTCAAAGGAGTCTTTCCTTTAACATCAATCAGGTTTCTCGCTCTTTGATATACATTTTGTGTAATCTCCAAACGGGCAGGCTCAATAATCCCCACAAGGGGCTCAATTTTCCCCACAAGGGGCTCAATTTTCCCCAAAAGGGGCTCAATGTTTGCCTTTAAGGCCTTTTCTTTTCCCCAAATGGAGCTCACGAAGCTGAAGCTCTTTCCTTTACGCATTGTAAACAACACCCCAGCACACCCCAGCATGACTATTCTGTTGGCGTGGAGAGCATCGATCGAACACTTGAAAACATCTTTTAAAGTCTTTTACTCGACCACACTGACTCAAACTTTGAAAGCTGTGGCATACTGAGAAACCAACGTTATAGAAGTTCATCATAAAGTTTACAAGAGCAAAAGAACACTCACCAACTTCCCGAAGTGTGATCCACAAGTGTGAAATTCCTCCTTTCCTAAAGACACGGGTAAAAGTACATGGTGTCATCGTCATATTTTCGTCCCCGAATTCAATTGCTCCGGACTCTTCCTTGCGGTTTTCTACTTGAATTCAATTGGTCAACCGACAGTTTCCGTAATTATAACGATAAAATATCGACATGGTTACACATTCCACTGGTTGAAAATCAGTGTACGATTCATGTTATACGTCACGTAAGGTAAACTATGAGTAAAACATCATATTTCGTGCTCAAATGTGGCGTATATACAGTGCTTTTCGAATTCCGTACGCTCTTCCATTGTGTCTGCGTGCTAACGCACTAGAAACAAAAAACACTTACTGATCACGTATCAGCGCTGCTGACACGCAACGTTTTCAGGGAAATATCAAGATTTTCGGTCAAGATAATATGAGTTATCATTATGTCAACTACCATGGAGTATTCACTTCAACAAAAAATGGCATGAAAAGTCGCACATGATCTACAGCAAAAGCAAATATGTTTATTTAAAGCGAATCTTCAAATCACGCAGAGCCCCGATTGTTACTAGCCTACAGCTGAACGGGCCACCCTGCCTAAAAAGAATTTCTTGATTTGAATCAGTGCTTTATGTAAAGGATAAATTATGATTTGAGTAAAGGGGGAAGTTTTTAAAGCAACTGTTGGTTCCGTAAAGAGTTTTTAAAGCTGACCGCGTTCCGATCGTTAGCCCTTCGTTAGAGCGAATTATGTTACATTTGTTCTACATTCTCTCACAGAAATATTGTCTTAAACGATTTTTGTCTGGATTTGAACGAGTCAAAGTCGAAATATGTCCAGTGTTAACGATGAAATATTTGTCCATACTTGGCGCAAGAGTAAATGCATAATCACCTTGACTATTCTCACGACAAACGCATCAGTTATTTGTCTTCTAAGCAAATATTTACAATGTTTAACAAAAAAAATGTCATGTCAGAATCACATTTGTAAAATAGTTTTTTTTTATTTTTTTTTATCCAAATTCATCTTTTCACCTAGAGTAATTATTTGCAGTTCCAGGATCACAAGCTCCGTTTTCTCTATCCTCTTAGTGATAACAGACAGCCTTGAAACGGTTTTGTTGTCTCGGTGAGACTGCCGTTTTGATGCTAAGTGAATCTGATCAATTGCCAAAGAACCCTCTCAGCTTTCTGTTTGCAATGGGAGCATTTCTTCGTGTTTTTAATGACCTGTCTGATTAGGAAGGATTCCGTGACTTCAAAGAGACATCTTCTGCTTCTTTTGTGATACTGGTCAAATAGAGTAAATATGAAGAATACAAGAACCCCGTGCTCGATAGTACATAAGGAAGTACATTGTAGAGCCATTTTTTAATTCATCTATTCCTGTCTTGAGATTTCGTCCATCACTGTGTGGAGATTAAATCAATAGCAATGTTGGAGATAACATTGAGAATACGCTGCCGTCCATGTCGGTCTTGGACATGAACTAGAAAAGGGTTCTGTTGGAATCAAGCTCAGTTTTTAGTCCTTGACTTCAGAAGTTAGTCCATCAAGGTAGGTCCCGTGTACCAGTAAATTGTGAGGAGTGAGCCAAGAGGTGCCTATCGAGTTATTTTCCCCTTGTTGTGGGTTTGTTTCTTTGCTACTCAAGAAGACAAATGGTCCCTGCCCCCTTCTCATCACAAAGGGACGTCCTATGGAGAGAAATAATCAATTAAAATTACGTCACGGTTAAGATACGAAGACCCTCATCTGTCCATTAACGATCATCCTACAGGCCCGTCAACACCTCTGAAATTGTTTTTGACCATTGTTTTTGAACAAAATGTGTTATTCATTGTGTATGTTTAAAGATTACAACACATTAGAACTATTTTATTGATTTCAAAATGAAAGGAAAGATTTAGAAGGTCTGAGATTAGATACCTAACAGGTGACTCAAATTCATGCTTACAGCCATGCGTGTTGCATGTGTTCCACATTTCTCTTTTTTCAACGAACGACCACGAAATTTACTGTAACGAAAATCACTGAATTATAGAAAGGGTAAAATTTTGTGAAGTGCGATTACAGCCACTCTCTTTTACTAAACGTTTCGCATTCCGCATTGTTTTTTTAAGTTGTGTGTCCCTTCGCCTCTTGGACCACACGCTTTGGACAGGAAGAGATAGGTGTCTTCAAGGACGAGACCATTGTTCAACACCTTTCATTATCCTACAGCCGAACTAAAAGCTTTCCATCTCTCTAATTCTACCTAAACATTAAATTACGTTGTCACAAATTTTGTGAAAAGCTTATTCGCTATTCACAGCGAAATCAGAGCGGAAGTTGGTTCTCTGGAGGAAGTACTTGACAAAAGAAAACTTCCTTTGTTGTTTTATTTTGGCAGAAGAGTAGAAGAGTTACTTAATATTTTTTCTTGGCATGCTTTGGAAAGAAAAAACCAAAACCAACAATCAAGAGAGCCCTTTCTAGCTTTTTGCTTCGCTTGACAGCCATAGATGAACAGCATAACGAACACTGGTTTTACTATAACGAAAATCACGGAATTATAGAAAGGGTAAAATTTTGTAACGTACGATTACAGCCACTTTCTTTTACTAAACGTTTCGCATTCCGCATTGTTTTTTTAAGTTGTGTGTCCCTTCGCCTTTTTGATCACACACTTTGGACAGGAAGAGATAAGTGTCTTCAAGGGCGAGACCATTGTTCAACACCTTTCATTATCCTACGGCCGAACTAAAAGCTTTCCATCTCTCTCATTCTACCTAAACATTAAATTACGTTGTCGCAAATTTTGTGAAAAGCTTTTTCGCTATTCACAGCGAAATCAGAGCGGAAGTTGGTTCTCTGGAGGAAGCACTTGACAAAAGAAAACTTCCTTTGTTGTTTTATTTTGCACTTTCGGTATGGCTTGTTCAAAACTGTTGTGTTGAAAGTGTTGAAGCGAAAAACTCTGCCTTCTATCTTAGTCACACGAGTTTTTAGTGAAGCTACCAGCCCACCTTCCTCAAAATTGAGGAGGCGAGCGTGGCCTAGTGGTTAGGGCGCTGCACTTGTAAGCCGGAGGTCCCGGGTTCAAGTCCTCCTCCCTGCCACTGGATGGATTTGTCTTCGGTGGCCCCGAATTCAACTCCTGCACGCTTTGTAAATAGCCAACTGGTCTGCCTCCTACCAGTTGGGGTTTTTAACGAGTTTCTGTTCATTTACGATATTTGTTTCCTTATTTACAGTGTCCCCAATTAGCACAGCAGTGCTAAAATACACTGACACTCAAATAAAGTTATTATTATTATTATTATTATTATTATTATTATTATTATAATCAAACACGCGGCGCAAAACCACGTTGAAGGCACAAGAGTAGAGGAGTTACTTAATATTTTTTCCTGACATGCTTTGGAATGAATAAACCAAAATCAACAATCAAGAGAGCCCTTTCTAGCTTTTTGCTTCGCTTGACAGTCATGAATGAGCAGCATAACGAACACTGGTTTCAAGTTAAAAATTTAGAATGTTGCTAAATTCAGAATGCACAGAATCCATGCAAGGATATTAGACTGCTCCGGAACTAAGACTCGTGGCCTTCTTAGTCTGATATTAAGCATATTAGCAATTTCCATTGAAACCTCCCCGACCTTGCTAGACTGCACTAATAAACAAATTTGCCGTGCCTTTCGCCTGGAAGAATTTTAGGCTATGTAAAGAGACCCGCAGACTCCGTACGGATATTGCAAAGAGACAATACGTAAAAGTTGATTCTTCTTATGTGTTTCTCGGAATATATCAAGAGAAGAGACCACATTCGAGTTTAGAGGTGAGATCAATGTCTTTACTAAAAAAAACAATGAGTATGGTGAGTTCATTGTCATTCTCTGATGTACGAAATCAGAACGTGAGCAGCGAGGCAACGGATCCCTTCTACCGGCGGCGCACAGGCACCTAACGGTGTTTCCACTCACCACCAAAAAGCAACCGATCAGATTAAAGCTGTTTTTAGCCCATCTGTCGTTGTCTTGATCATGACATTGGCCACAGGAACTGTCGACGTGCTCTCTGACCACATACTGTAGATATCAGAAAGCACCTATCTAGAAAAATCTCGACAGTTGGGTCTAAATGGTGACAGTTCAAGTAACCACTTCCTGAAAGGATAACTAACAGGTCTATTCTTTCTTAACGGCTACGTTGACAAACAGGATCGGCGACAGCGAATCAACATTGTTGAAACAAGAAAACAAAAATCAAATCACACCTCGGGCACGGGTTCTTTTTCATTTGCAGATTCGCCCAAATTCCGAAAGCCGGTAATACGTGACTAAGTTCTTAGTAAAACTGCTATCAGCGAAACTGTAGTATGATAGCAATTGACTCGACCTTTACTGCAGGAAGTTAATTTATTTCTTTACCTTTCGTCTCACTTAAGAGGTAAAGACAACTATGTCTTTATAAATTTCGTATGATTTTAGCGTTTTCCTTCAGTATATTAATTGGGTCATGTAAATGGGCCTAAATTAAGCCGTGTCCTTCGCGTGAAATCGATTCCACATTGGAATTGATTCAACAGAAAACGGAACTTAGGATATGGAACGGCTTTTTCTGTCGCTAAACACAGAAAAGCATTTTAAAAATATCAAGAAGACAAGCCATGCACGGATGTTGAAGTCCTAAATGTAATAACTGTCCTAAATGTAATAAAGTCCTAAATGTAATAACATTTGGTCCTAAATGTAATAAAGTCCTTAATGTAATAAGCCTCCAATGCAATCGTTTAACTCCTTCAGTGCATTGTTGTTATGGCAGACATCCACATTGAGATGTTAAAGTGACAGCTGTGGCACTAAAAAACCGCTGACCAGTATACATGTCACATTACGGGCTCGCTGATATCAATCAGCGTCTTTTTACTTGCTAGACATAGGAAATATCAGCAGTCGAAGTATGGTCCTATAAGCGGTTTATTGATCGAGCTGAAGAAAATCATTTCCAGCGCAAAGTAGGCTAGTGCTTGGCTGGAAGCTCAATAGGATGGAATCGATCGACTACAATTGATGTTGAACTAGAATGCTATTGTTGATGTTATCTTTCGTGTTAAAGTCTTTATTAGTGATGCACCATTTTAGAGCAGTTTGAATGATTTCGCTGTGTGACATGTTAATCCAAACGAAAAGCATTATTATCAGTAGTGTTACTGAAATTTTGCACATCAATGTTATTGAGTGTCAATTGATTTAATGAAGCATTTTGAGTTCATTTTTAAGAATGACTATCTTGATTTATTCAATTTTGAATCTGGGATATTGCATTTGTATGCCTTGAATATTGGTCAGAGGATTCTTTAGTGCAGCAGCTGTCACTTTAACATCTCAATGTTAGCGCTGCTAAACGACTGCATAGGAAGCTTATTACATTTAGGACCGAACGTTATTACATTTAAGGCTTTATTACATTTAGGACCAAATGTTATTACATTTAGGACTTTATTACATTTAGGACAGTTATTACATTTAGGACTTCAACACACGGATCCCCCCCCAAAAGCTCACTGTTTCTATTTTAACCGGATGGAAGACCACTTCAAAATTCTCCGCGTCTTGAACTTTGAATTTCGTTTTTTCATACGTCCGAGATCCATCTACGTTTTCACTTTTCCTCACTTAATGAAAATTGGAATTCGAATCTTCTTTTGTAGTGGAAAGAAATTGCAAATTTGGTTTTTGATTCTCTATGAAATTGCTAATATACTCGATCTGTTACCTTGAATGGCTATGCCTCTCGTGTGATTCTGGACTGCATCAGCAAGGAAGTTAAATGAAAATGTCAGGTGTTGTTCAGCCACATTAATTTTCCCTGAACGAAATAGTTATTCCCTCTAAAACAGTTATCACTAAGGCTTTAAGGGTTGTTACAACCACATCACTGAAAATTCAGATGCCGGACCACGTCGACATTGGCTTAAACATGTCACTTAAAATACCTATTTCGTATCATGGAGTGAAGCCAGTAAACCTGATTGAAGGGACGCTCATTTACTCTACCGTCATTGAATAATTTCTTCCTCCGTTCCCTTGTTTTTAAACTATATAATTCATAGCACTCTAATTTTCAATAGAATGAACAGCTTCCTTAAGCTCTAGCGTGATGGAAAGTCATTGTGTGTGTGATTGGAAACACATTACGGGCGACAAAGCCTGTCATCATGATGAGAGTTTGCCACTAGACAGGCGTTTCGCCTCCCAAATTTCATTCAAAGCCTTTTGTAATACATGTACACAATGTTCTTCAAGTTCTGCCATGCAAGGATCATCTAACGCTTGAAAAATTAAAGAAAGGATTGCAAACAACTTTCTAGTACAATTTACACGGTGGGATGGCTTACGTGCGATTTCACAGGCGTTCTCAAACTTCCTCGCCTTGAAATGTTCGTAAAGACTGCTTCGGACATTAGGTTTGTTGTTGTTGGAACCTTCCAACAAGCTTGATTCAAATCCCATAATTCCGCACTCGCCACCATTCGCACAGTATTGCATTTGGGGGTGAGATGAGCTATTGGTGGCTACCAGGGGAGCTCTGATCATAACTTGTGAATCATGCGACAGCGCAATAAAAGCAGACCGGCTGGGCTCAGTTTGTTCAGTCGCCAATGGCTGACTTACGGAAAACAGTCGGCGATTGTAGGTTTCAATGCTTTTCACCAAACCAGAGGATCTTTGGACAGAGGGAGATCGAGGAATTGCATCACCCAACCAATGAATTGCACCAAGAGGTTTTGCCTGTGATTGGTCTCCAACCAAATGCTTCTCGTAGCCTAAACGACATGATTGTAATGTAGGCATGGGTTGGTCTTGTCGATGATTCCAATCATCCTGTATCACATTCGCATGGGTGTCCTGAAATAAAGTAATATTGTCGATACTTCCATCTGCAGGCTGCTCCAACACTCCAAGACTTTGAAGGTCCTGCCACCATAGTTCCATATTGTCCTCTGTGTCCGAAGCACTGTGAGACCTACGTTTGTGGTTAGCTACTCTGTGGTCTGTATCTGTTTTCATTTTCCCAACTTTGGAGTTGATGCACATAGGAAGAGGACAGTCCCTTTCTGAACATGGAAGACCGGCTGGATGACTGAGATCTTCTTGCATGGATTTTGCAGCCATAATTTTAGGAGAAACTCGCTGGCGAGAAGAAAAGAAGTTATTTCGACTTGTGAGTTGGTTCGAGACGTTACCTTACGACAATTACACCACTTGTTTACCTTTGGTATATGAATTTTAATTAGAACACTCTGTTTGACTGATTGACTCTTCTTCTCAAGGTGAAACTGTTTTAGGGTTAGGGTTCTGAATCCTTCGAGACGGAAAATAACACCAAAGATGTATTAATCACTAGTTTTGAAAACTGAATCTTATGATGTTTACTAGAGGCTTGCTGAAGTTCCCGATAAGATTGTGAAAGAAAACATAAAATCACCACCAATTCTCAAAGCCATGTGACCCAAGCCATTTCTAGAATCCCTTCCGCTAAGCTTAACTTCAAGTTCAACTACATCACGCAGTTATATAAAACACTAACGAGAAATGGTCATATTCTGCCCATTCAGGAACACATGGTGAACTCAGGCGACAAATTTGCGACATAATCACTGTCGTGGACTGTGTGAAAATGGGCTGAAGTATCTCTATATGCGTGTCCAAAATATCAGAGGGAAACAAATCTAACGTAACACAGGTTATCTTAGGTAACTTAACCCCTGACATTACGAGTTGCCGGTTCTTTGTGATACAACTCTCTCGGCTTCATAGCTTGTGCATGTCTGTTTCCCGTAATGGGGGCGACGCCTGATAAAAAGTCAAGTCATATTGTATTTCAGAATCCCAAAATCATTGACAGCAAAGTGATTTAAAAATACTTAAGAAAGATGCCTCAGAATGTAGCTTGTACTCCACAAAGAACTGTTCATCGCTTTGAAGTGCTATCACTTCCAAATTATTATTGCGGAATCACAAATACCTTTCAAGGCAATTTTTCTGTCGTGAGCTTATCTAGAAACTGAGATCAAATTTCTCCAGAAGATTTTTAAATATTGCATCATTTTGTGATGATTTTTACAACGGCCGAATATTTCCTTTTTCGGCGAAGTAATCATTTCCTCTTTCCCCGACACTGAACAAGACAAAATCTTGGCAATTAGGCAAAGGACATGAAAGGAAGTAGTATATGTTTCTGCTTGTTTCTGTTTGTTGCCATCATCCACGAGAGCCCTCGGAAAAAACAGGGAACTAGATAAATAATTCACTGATTGAATTATGTGCAAAGTACTGGTTCATTCCAACAAATATTAATCAATCAAAAGAGACTTTTACAAGTTGATTGTAAGACAGCGCATCGATTAAAATGAAAATAGAAAGGTGAGTTTATTCCGATTGACGCACCCTGGCTAATAAAAAAAGGGTTAAGCTGTAACAAAAATCTCTATGATTATGACGAGAGAAAGAGTAAAACGAATGACCAGTTTAGACCGTCTCCTGTGGAAAATTTGATTTGACGTCGTCCTAATTTGCAGGCAGTTTAAACATAAGTTAATATAAAATAGGCTCGATAGATTCCTTGTACTGTATTAAGGACAACCTTACCATACACCTACCTCACAGTTCTCAACAGCAGCGACTCTGTTTCTTATCCTTGCTAATTTGGCAAAGGAGTTAAAAAGTGCAAAAGAGTCGAAAATGTTCCGTTCTTATATATTGCAGCCTGAGTAGTGTGAGGGGGCGTGAGGAAGTATCAATTTGTACTTGATTTTAAGCCGATGTAAATCACTTTAATTTTCCCTGGAGATGATTTTGGGTTAGCTTAACACTTCCATTGTTAAACAAAAACATTTTTAAGAGGCGTAGGTGGAGTAAAGTCTCAATTCCTGTCAATCAATCCCTGTTTGTTTTGGATTCACCTTTCGGAATATTTAGCGTTGTAAATCGACCATACTTCAAACTATTCCTTGAAGTGTATTAAGTAAATGGTTCCTCGCGTAACGCTTCCATGGATAATGCGGGTCCAATAATTAATCCTTCGTCTTTCTCGAGACGTGAGCTTGGGAAAACTATGTTCAAACTCTCTAATTGCAAGCGCAACGACAGGAAAGAAATTGTGTCCCTGCACGCGATGGAATTATGCATGATGTTTGTTTTTATACACTTCTACTAATGGAAAGTCGTAAAACCGACTCACCACTTGACCTCTCAGGGCCGATTAGCACTCTGCTTTCTGTATAACGTATCACCCTGATTCAAACATTGTCGCAACGGGAATCGAGAAGATGATCAGTAACTACTGAAGTTCTTGATTGCCAAATAATTATCCATGTCAGGACTATAGGAATGTAAAGAGAACGGCATGGAGAATATGTTTTCTAATGCGAGGGTGCAAAGAGTTATCGATGATCTCAGTGATCATACTTATAGAGATTACTTCATGGAAAATGCGCGCGTACGATTTTTATTCACGAGTTGTGTAGTATCAGAAAACGAACGAGTGAGCGCAGCACAGATCGAGTATATTAGCAATTTCATAGAGAATCAAAAACCAAATTTGCAATTTCTTTTCACTACAAAAGAAGATTCGAATTCCAATTTTCATTAAGTGAGGAAAAGTGAAAACGTAGATGGATCTCGGATGTATGAAAAAACGAAATTCAAAGTTCAGGACGCGGAAAGTTCAAAGAATTTTGAGGTGGTCTTCCATCCGGTTAAAATAGAAACAGTGAGTTTTTTGGGGGGGATCCGTGCATGGCTTGTCTTCTTGATATTTTTAAAATGCTTTTCTGTGTTTAGCGACAGAAAAAGCCGGACCATATCCTAAGTTCCGTTTTCTGTTGAATCAATTTCAATGTGGAATCGATTTCACGCGAAGGACACGGCTTAATTTAGGCCCATTTACATGACCCAATTAACATACTGAAGAACAACGCTAAAATCATACGAAATTTATAAAGACATATTGTCTTTACCTCTTAAGTGAGACGAAAGGCAAATAAATAAATTAACTTCCTGCAGTAAAGGTCGAGTAAATTGCTATCATACTGCAGTTTCGCTGATAGCAGTTTTACTAAGAACTCAGTCACGTATTACCGGCTTTCGGAATTTGGGCGAATCTGCAAATGAAAAAGAACCCGTGCCCGAGGTGTGATTTGATTTTTGTTTTCTTGTTTCAACAATGTTGATTTGCTGTCGCTGATCCTGTTTGTCAACGTAGCCGTTAAGAAAGAATAGACCTGTTAGTTATCCTTTAAGGAAGTGGTTATTTGAACTGTCACCATTTAGACCCAACTGTCGAGATTTTTTCTAGATAGGTGCTTTCTGCTCTCTACAGTATGTGGTCAGAGAGCACGTCGACAGTTCCTGTGGCCAATGTCATGATCAAGACAACGACAGATGGGCTAAAAACAGCTTTAATCTGATCGGTTGCTTTTTGGTGGTGAGTGGAAACACCGTTAGTGCCTGTGCGCCGCCGGTAGAAGGGATCCGTTGCCTCGCTGCTCACGTTCTGATTTCGTACACCAGAGAATGACAATGAACTCACCATACTCATTGTTTTTTTTATAAAGACATTGATCTCACCTCTAAACTCGAATGTGGTCTCTTCTCTTGATATATTCCGAGAAACACATAAAAAGAATCAACTTTTATGTATTGTCTCTTCGCAATATCCGTACGGAGTCTGCGGATCTCTTTACATAGCCTAAAATTCTTCCAGGCGAAAGGCACGGCAAATTTGTTTATTAGTGCAGTCTAGCAAGGTCGGGGAGGTTTCAATGGAAATTGCTGATATGCTTAATATCAGACTAAGATAGAAGGCAGAATTTTTCGCTTCAACACTTTCAACACAACAGTTTTGAACAAGTCATGCCGAAAGTACAAAATAAAACAACAAAGGAAGTTTTCTTTTGGCAAGTGTTTCCTCCAGAGAAACAACGCCCGCTCTGATTTCGCTGTGAATAGCGAATAAGCTTTTCACAAAATTTGTGACAACGTAATTTAATGTTTAGGTAGAATGAGAGAGATGGAAAGCTTTTAGTTCGGCCGTAGGATAATGAAAGGTGTTGAACAATGGTCTCGTCCTTGAAGACACCTATCTCATCCTGTCCAAAGCGTGTGGTCCAAGAGGCGAAGGGAGACACAACTTAAAAAAACAATGCGGAATGTGAAACGTTTAGTAAAAGAAAGTGGCTGTAATCGCACTTCACAAAATTTTACCCTTTCTATAATTCCGTGATTTTTGTCACAGTAAATTTCGTGGTCGTTCGTTGAAAAAAGAGAAATGTGGAACACATGCAACACGCGTGGCTGTAAGCATGAATTTGAGTCACCTGTTAGGTATCTAATCTCACACCTTCTAAATCTTTCCTTTCATTTTGAAATCAATAAAATAGTTCTAATGTGTTGTAATCTTTAAACATACACAATGAATAACACATTTCGTTCAAAAACAATGGTCAAAAACAATGGTCAAAAACAATTTCAGAGGTGTTGACGGGCCTGTAAGATGATCGTTAATGGACAGATGAGGGTCTTCGTATCTTAACTGTGACATAATTTTAATTGATTATTTTTCTCCATAGGACGTCCCTTTGTGATGAGAAGGGGGCTGGGACCATTTGCCTTCTTGAGTAGCAAAGAAACAAACCCACAACAAGGGGAAAATAACTCGATAGGCACCTCTTAGCTCACTCCTCACAATTTCCTGGTACACGGGACCTACCTTGATGGACTAACTTCGGAAGTCAAGGACTAAAAACTGAGCTTGATTCCAACAGAAACTTTTTCTAGTTCATGTCCAAGACCGACATGGACGGCAGCGTATTCTCAATGTTATCTCCAACATAGCTATTGATTTAATCTCCACACAGTGATGGACGAAATCTCAAGACAGGAATAGATGAAATAAAAAATGGTTCTACAATGTACTTCCTTATGTACTATCGAGCACGGGGTTCTTGTATTCTTCATATTTACTCTATTTGACCAGTATCACAAAATAAGCGGACGATGTCTCTTTGAAGTCACGGAATCCTTCCTAATCAGACAGGTAATTAAAAATACGAAGAAATGCTCCCGTTGCAAACAGAAAGCTGAGAAAGTTCTTTGGCAATTGATCAGATTCACTTAGCATCAAAACTGCAGTCTCACCGAGACAACAAAACCGTTTCAAGGCTGTCTGTTATCACTAAGAGGATAGAGAAAACGGAGCTCGTGATCCTGGAATTTCAAATAATTACACTAGGTGAAAAGATAAATTTGGATAAAAATAACTGTACTCTAACCATAATAAATGTGATTCTGACATGACATTTGTTTTGTTAAACATTGTGAATATTTGCTTAGAAGGCAAATAACTGATGCATTTGTCTTGAGAATAGTCAGGGTGATTATGCATTTACTCTTGCGCCAAGTATGGACAAATATGTCATCGTTAACACTGGACATATTTCGACTTTGACTCGTTCAAATCCAGACAAAAATCGTATAAGACAATATTTCAGTGAGAGAATGTAGAACAAATGTAACATAATTCGCTCTGACGAAGGGCTAACGATCGGAACGCGGTCAGCTTTAAAACTCTTTACGGAACCAACAGTTGCTTTAAAAACTTACCCCCTCTTCTCAAATCATAATTTATCTATTACATTAAGCACTGATTCAAATCAAGAAATCCTTTTTAGGCAGGGTGGCCCGTTCAGCTGTAGGTTGGTAACAATCGGGGCTCTGCGTGATTTGAAGATTCGCATTATATAAACATATTTGTTTTTGCTGTAGATCATGTACAACTTTTCATACCATTTTTTGTTGAAGTGAATACTCCATGGTAGTTGACATAGTGATAACTCATATTTCAGTTTGGCCTCTGGACCGAAAATCTTGATATTTCCCTGAACATTGCGTGTCAGCAGCGCTGATACGTGATCAGTGAGCGTTTTTTCAGCTGAGTACAAAAATGATATCATATCTACAATCTATTTTTGGCTCATTTTCCATGGAAAAATTTGTCAGCAAAATCATCCAACCTTTCTTCATTACCTTTATGTGGAATAATGTATAGTATCAGATTTGTCTCACTTTTGTACTGAAGCCAAACGCAATCAAATTCAGCAAGCTTCTTACAAATAATAGTATTATATTAGTGTCAGTATCGTAATTTACCGTTTAGTTCTGATTGGTAGAGCATCGGACCGGAAAATCCGAGGGTCTCTGGCTTGATTCTTTGTAGTGGGATACAGAGTATTAAGTGTTATCGATGATCTCAGTGATCGTACTTATAGAGATAACTTCATGGAAAATGCGCGCGTACGATTTTTATTCACGAGTTGTGTAGTATCAGAAAACGAACGAGTGAGCGCAGCGAACGAGTGAGTTTTCTGATACGTATAACATATTACCGAACAAGTCAAATTGTGAAGCTTTAAAGCTTTTTCTGATACTACACAAAGTGAGTTTTCTGATACGTATAACATATTACCGAACAAGTCAAATTGTGAAGCTTAGGAAACTTTGTAAATAAAACTGATCACCTTGGCATCCAAGGGTTTTTTTCTCGCGTTTTCTTAATTATCCAGTGCAGTTCAAAGGAAACTGAACTGGACATTGGGAAATAAACAATACTTCTCCCACGCTGTCCAGAATTTATGAATGGAATTTAAAATTGGAAATTAGTGGATGCTATTTGCATTCACAGATAGGAAAGGGCGTGGGGTATTTCTAAAAGTAACTTCAATTACACAAACAGTCTTGCTGCTATTAATAACTCATCAGTCTTCCTCTTTTGGTTAACGGGTCAGAAATGAAAATTAACTTCACTGTTATAGAAGGGAAATGCTCTGGGAGTGTTATTTATGTTTGTTCATCGACTTACTTATTTTTATTTTTTTTAATTGAATTGACAATGTAGAATATAGAATGGACTATTTTATATTTAGGAAGACACCTCTGATTCTCTCTGAGAGAACAGATTTAAGTTTGTTGGAGGATTTCAACAAATGATGAAGTCCCAATACGGAAATATTTTCATGTGTAAGTTATTTTGTAATTCGGATATCGCCCAGATTCGGCTTATGTGATTAACAGGACGTGCGTAATTTGGAAATTCATATGCTTCCTTCAGTCTTCAACTGTCACGCGAAGTCTAGCATTCGTGCCACTCAAAGCGGTAGCCAAACCAAAAATTAATTTCCTTCGGTTTCCTTTCCAGAGCTAAGTTTTCAACTCAAGGTTAACTTGCGTGTAGAAAAATCAAATTCTATTGAAATTCTCTTTTATTTCCTGTAATGGCCTAAGCTTGCGATATGGCTGTACCTTCCTGAAATGATTCGTACCCATTATTTTGTTTAAAAAGGTGTTATTTAAAGATTGATCTCTACATGTTACTACATATCAAGAAAACAAATCATTGTCTATAACCTCATTGATCATAGAAATAACGTCACCAATATTCGATACTAAAGTGAATCCACGAGCATTGAAATTCTATTGCCAGCCAAGTAAGGAAAACCCAGTGTTACCAAATTTTGTAATTCAAGAGATTACAATCTCTTGGTAATTTTTATGACCGGTAACCTTTTATTTCATACGTACCAAGATTTACACATGGAAAAAGAGCCTGCGCACGTGGTACACAACCAACCAATCAGAAAAGCAAACGACGGTGAAAATGCATCGTTCGTGCAATCAGTCACTCGAACGATATTATTCTTCAAAATGGAGGGCAACAAGCGCTCGCCTTTCCATAAAAATAAAAGGAAGGAAGAAGTTCCAAGTTTTGCTTTCCTTGAAGGAACCATAGATTACGTCATTTTGGTGGTGTTTATAATAAAATTTGCTCTTGCAATTAAACGGCATCCAATCTTTGAAATGTGTTGGTCGGAAAGAAAAAATCTCAGTATGCGTGAAATGAAAACATTATATCATGTAAAGTGCGCCCGAACGATTTTTATTCACTCGTTACCATGCATCAAAAAACTCTTTTTTTATGCACCGCGACTCGTGAATAAAAATCGTTCGTGCGTACTTTCCATGGAGTAATCTCTATCCACTGAATGATAATAGGCTGAATTACGCACGCATTTTAATGGATTCTTACTCATAATCTATTGAAGGATAGACGGCTAGATGACGTCGCCATCTACATTTTTTGCTTCTCTATCATGAAAGAACAAATAGACTCCATGTTTCCTTGGGTCTGGTCAGTAATGGAACCAAATGTGAATCTTGACGTCATCAATGATTAATTACTGTACAGGCGCACGGCAACATGGGATATATTTGTAAAATTGACAAAAGCTCTCGATCTATGAGCGCGCGCGAGAATTGTTATAGCTATTGTGAACAGAACTTTAGGGAATAGACTTCACTTCAACTTTAGTTAACACGCAAACAACTGGTAAGGAAAGGACTTTATTTTGTGTGGTTCTGTAACTACACAAAGAACCTCATTTGGTCTTTTACGAAAAAATGCTCAGACCATGATGGTTTTGCGCACTTTTGTCGCTCAAAGTAGTTTAAAAAAATTATTTAAAAAGGAAACGTCTACAGTGTTAATTAAATCATTAAAGAAAATAAAGTTTGACAGACGTTCTCGGACGAATCTCTCCAGAGCATTACGTCTTGATTAAATCGCTCCTCATAAATCGCATATTCAAAATTCATATTTCTTTAAGTTTAATGTCACTCGTTCTTATAATTTCACATCGAAATCACCAACCGCAGATTCAAGCTCAGGGACCTCATGGATCAAACAAGAATGCTACCGGAAGTTCAACTACAGCCCACTTCCAAACCACTTCCCCTGTTCTGACATCACATTTCTGTACCAGGCCCCTATGAGAGTACCTCACTGCACGGCAGAAGTGCTTACAATTAGGACACACGGCCTTGGTCAGGAATCGAGGAAAACGATTTGGGTTGTCATCTTGTGCCCAGCTCCAGGGGCACTTTGAGTATCCTTGCAGCTGCAAGGTGACTTCACGAGTACTCCGCCTTGGAATCCCAACGGACGGCTGCGGTGAAGCTGAAGGTTTCTCGACAAACATGAAATTTCGGCGTAGACGTTTCAGGATCTTTTGAGAAGTAAGAGGAACTTTCGCACATGAAGGAACTTGAAGAGAGGATGGAATTATGCCAAATAGGAAAAGTGCCACAAAAAGCTGTTGTAAAATAAAAATGTTCAACAAATGATGAGCTTTTTGTTTCCAAATTCACACTTACTGATAGGTTCTTAGATTAACTTTTTAGAGTCATGCAGTTACTTAAATTGGTTCACGAAGAAGAAACACCATGCTTAGCTGAGAACAGCTTTTAGTTTTTTCGGCTGCTCATTTTTAAGGTGCAGGCCGAAAGCTCGATTAACTGATTTTCGTTTTTGCTTGTTCTCCTCAGTTCATGAAGAATTCAATCTTAAACATCTCACTGTTTTATCTGTCCAAATTATGGCGCTGAATATTGCTTGAAAGTAATCGCCAAAGCTCAGTAATTTACACATTTTCCCTTTTTTCCTGATTCGTTTTCCCTTTGAGTGGGGAGGAGGACGGGGGACTTTCCCTTATAAGAAATTCCACATCTAGCGTTAAAATTATCTGATTACGGTATCTTGGTCCACTTGAAATCGTAGGTAAGGCATGTACATTGGCTGCAGTGCTCTGCATGAACAATATACTGACAAATCTTCAAGACCTCATTCTAACTATTCTGACTGAATATGCTCGAATCTGATCCCACGAGGCGCTATATTTCGTCTTGAACACTGTAAAAGGGAACTGAAAGGCTTTGCTACCAATGTTATACAAGTCAAGGTTTGGAAAGGTTTGGAATGCCAAACTTCCCTAAAAGACGCGCACGACCCTCTCCCCCCAGAATCGTTCACTTTTTGCCTTAGTACAATTTTAATGACTCTTAATCGAAAGGTTTTAAACAGTCGAGCTTATACATGATAGGATCTAGTGCAACAGATGTAACAGCGCTGGTACATCTTTGGGACATAAATCAGTTATGAATGACTGAATAACTTGGGACACAAATCACTTACTAAATGCAAAAAAAAAAAAAAAAAAATCAAATAATATCTGCGACAATAAAAAAGGCTGAGTGAAAAAAAATAAAATTACTTACCTCTTGCAATCGTGAACCCATGTCTCTACAAAATCTTCACAGTTGACTCTACCTGCGTCTAGGAGTGAGGCCAAATGTTGTTTGATATACTGTCACTCGTTTAATAAACAACACAAAAGCCAAGCCTCTTTTATACCATCAATTTGTGCTTACCTTTACAGTAAATTTTTTGGGTCCATTTCAAGAAACCTTTCACTTTCACACCTATATCTTGGGAATGTTCCATTGCAACAGTATCCATAAAGGAAATTTTGGTAAAATAAAAGGATAACAAAACTACTAGACAGGTATTATACACCCAAAAAAAGATCACTTTGGTTGAAAATAAGATTCTCCGTGGTTTTACTTCAGTCTCATTAGATCGGAAATTTAATTAATCCCTTCTGTAGGGCTAAGGAAATCTTATTATCCACTAAGTATTTTCTTAATATAAAAATGGGTTAAGTTTTGTTTGGAAATTTTAAAAGCCGATGGCCGCGCATGGATACATAGTTTCAGCAACAGTGCCATCAAATGGAAAACAACAGGAAGTGCGCATTTTGGTCAAACATATTTCAACTAGATGACGCAAACAAACTACCGCATCCTTTATCTTCGGCTGACAAGCAAGTCCGACTTTTCTCTCGAATTCAGCGCTAGCTGAGAGGTACAAGTTTATGTGCTGTTCACTGTTGTGTTGGAAACCTTTTCGATTCAATCCTTTTGAGTAATGAGTGAATTAATACGGATAAACTTAACATTTTGTTCATTAACAGATTCAGTCTCATTGTTTGCGCTTCTTGACAAAGTGATTATCGTGAAAACGGAACAGAAAAGAAAACACTTAATTAACACAAGGAATTTAATGAAGCTTTAAACAAATAACTTCCTACTACGACACAGTGAAATAACTGAACAAGCCTCTCCGGACTTAGGTAATTTCCTTTGGTTGTATCCTTCACCTTCGTTATCATCTCGAGGCTAGTATTTTAACTGTTCCATCCCGTTCTAATCTCATTATATTAAGTCAAGGCGTTTCCCTAAATTCCGAGAACTTCATCTTACTGTCAAGCTCTTCTTCCGAAACCAGTAAGCTTATTCTCTTAACTGTTAGAATTAGATTTCTGAACGGTGAAATAACTGTTTTAACTCGTCTTACTTATCTCCTTTTCATTGCCTATATTTCAAAACAATTTGCGTTGTTATTAATAATGTTATCAACCATATAACACCATCAAACGTTTCTGAATTAATCATTTGTTCTCCAGAAAAACACCTCTATAACGCAATGTCCTCTTCGGTGGGCAATTTTTTTTTCTTAAGTGTTCGAGAACGGACCATACAATAAATTCATTTTTTAGAATTTGTGCAAATATCCGGAATAGTATTCTTATCAGCCACTGTTACCAAATTACAAATTTTGAAGAGGTAATAGATCATTAGCATTTTACTTCTAGAGGATAATCATGTTGACGAATATACTTTAATTGACATCCTTAGTAAATCATAACTTTTTCAAATTAATTTTTTTTCATTTCTGTACATTGTTGGCTGTGTTTTCTATTTTATCCATTTCAAATTTATTACACTATTTGGTATTCGTGTATGTGCTCTTTTAAAGCTTTAACCTTGTAATGTAATTTTTTAAAATTATTTTAGCTACCATGTTATTTTGCGGTTAGGGAATAGTATATCCGTTATGTCGTTCACGTGGTTATAAGTTTGAACTTGACCTTATCCGTGGATACATCTCAGATGATGTGTAAATATTTTGTAATAAAAGGGGAAATTTTGGTGACTTAACTCTCTTGGGTGTCAAAGAAAAGAAGGGTATAATAATCTTAAGGTCAGTTAACTTGAAAGCTCTCCTAAATAAGTACTTTGGATCTAAAACGGATACATTAGTTGTTCGTTGCAGTCCCTGACACAAAACAACTGTTTTAATAAAGTGAAAACAACTTAACGCGTGAAATAATCATTTTGGCAGGGTATTTCGCTTTCTGGGCGACTTAAATTGTCGTTTCTTACCTCCTT
The DNA here is from genome assembly GCF_964200805.1 of Pocillopora damicornis. Classification (NCBI taxonomy): domain Eukaryota; kingdom Metazoa; phylum Cnidaria; class Anthozoa; order Scleractinia; family Pocilloporidae; genus Pocillopora; species Pocillopora damicornis. The sequence goes on from NC_142682.1 coordinate 18,853,635, forward strand.
TGAGGAAATAACGTCATTGTTAATGCTTCTTGAAGACTATCTCAGTGATAATCATCTCAACCCTCAGAAATAATCACGTTTAGAGTCTAAACTCCTCGCCAAGGTCAATCAGGTCGCAAAGAGGGAGTTATCCCGCGTATAACGAAACGTTTCTTCTCTAAATAGCTGGAGGGGCGCACGCAAGTAAAACTATCTGGGGTTTTCTGAAAACCTGTGAAAAATGTGAAAAATTGATCGAAGGAGCAGGATCACAATTATTGAAAAAACTGTTTCATTTCCAAGTCATGTGGAGTTTTCTGTTGTTGATTATTATAGTATCACACTACAAACTATAACGATCTGAGGTTTTATATCTATCTACAAAGAAGTAGAGGCGATCAGGGCTTTTTGTGAATCTGTTGTGGGAATCTGTAAGGCCCCGATTGTTCAACTTGGAGGGTGGATAACGCTATACACTGAATAACTCAGCTCTATCCAGTGGATACTGCTGTACGTTTTGTTAACACTCAACCGCTGGATAGCGATTCATCTGTCGGATAGTTTTATCCGCCCTTTATACAACTGGGCCCAGTTGTGTTAATCAATCAGGTTGTATATAACTAATTTTTCGCATTAAACGGTTATTTTTGCCAAGAACGGAACTGCAGTTGCCTTGGGAATAATAGCCCCATGCATTGATAAATCGGAGTTTGTTTCAAGGCTCTGGCCTAAATCACGTGCTCTAGCTCTAGCTCTAGCTCAGAGACTGAGAAAATTAGTTAGACATTGTACAATCAAATAAAATTTTCTGACATCTCACTTTGTGTAACAATTGTTTTGCCTGTGTCGTATCGCAGTTTCAAGTGTTTATTTTTTACCTCTAATTTTCACGGAAGAGCAACCGATACATGGAAGCTGAAGATAAAAATAATCTTTAAGTGACTTTGTCCACCTATCAGAAGAATACGTGACAGTAGATCTGAAAGTAAATGCTCACGGACGAATACTTCTGGCATCAGGGTTCGTGAGTATCTACTTTCGATCGTCGTCCTCGTATTTACAAAACATTCTCAGGCATTAGATCTTTGTAACTCTATTTTCTCTAGAGGCTTTTTAGCCATCTTGGACTTTAATACATTGAAGTATTATTCAGCTCATCATTTAATAAGTCTAACCTCCCCTCCAACTGAATTTAACGACCCTCATTGATGCATTGCGCATTCTCCATTCTTGAGCGCACGGAATCAAAATGGCCAGGGCTTGCTGGAGGAAGAGTCGTCATTTTTCCTCCTGATTTAACTGCAATTTTATTGTAGCAATTTTATACCTGCACACTGAATTTAGAGCGAATCGCATGGCAGAATAAAAAACAATTGTTAATTTGTTGATAACGTTTACGGCAACAGGAAAAGAGAAATTTGAACTCTGGCTTTGCTTGTTCTTCCTGCTATAATCATTAAAATAAACTAGCGGAAAAAAAAATACAAAATTCTCAAGAATTGAAAAATACAGAAAAATTCTCTAATACGAATATTTTTTCGTAACTAAGTCTACCAAAGGCTTAAAAAACAAAGAGAAATTCAAGATTTTTTGTTTACCGTCCAAAATGCTATTAAAACGAAAGTAAGGACCTTGCGTGGTACATTCAAAATTTTTATGGCTCTTACATTTTTTTAAAGTTTTAATGCGTGGATTTGGACTGTTTCCTCAGTTTCGATGCTATTTGCATATCGTTAGGTATATTTAGCTCTAATTTTAATGGTTTATAATTAGTCTTTTTATGTCATCAGATTGACTTTATAGCTTGTCAGACAATTTCTAACATCCTTGAACTCTGACGGATATCGAAACATGTTTTCTAAATATTCATATTGAATTGGAAAAGCAAAAAATTGACAGTATATAAGGCTGGCCTTAAACCTTGAGAACAGCACTCGTCGCCAAAGTCGTTTTTCTTTAGCTTTAGAGAACGTTATTGGAGAGATCGACATCATAAGGTTAAAAATGGTTTCCTCTTTCCAATTAGTAAGTATGCTCCCTTATAATGGAGGGTAATAGCCATGTGTAAAGACCAATACGTTAATTCTATTCTTGAGCTTTTTAATTTCTTTACGCTCTCTTGTTGTTGATATGGCGTCATATCCCTTGACAAAAGCGGAAATACATGACATAAATTAAAACTCTGAATAGAAACTGTAAGAAAAAGATAATTAAGAACTATTCACCAAAGTATAGGTCGCTACTGGTGAATATTTACCGAGCTGCGAAGCGGCGAGGTTAATATCCACCGTTAACCGCCAAAAATGAGGTGAAGAGTTGTTTTAGTATAAATTAAAACAAAGAGATAAAAGAGCACAAAAAGATGATTATAATTCATTTATTCTTGCAACAATTACAATAAATTTGGACACAAATCCCGCGCGAGTTGCTCGTGAGTGAATAGCAGTGGATATTCAGAGTTTGAGAAGCCAATCAGAGCGCGCCATCTCTGTTATAGTTTTGAATGAATCCAGAAAAGTTTCACATTCGACCACAGTTTCGGAAGATTTCAGTTAGCGTAAATTGTAATCTTATTTTCATTCCGCTACCTTATTTTTTCTTTTTGAAGCTTTTTATCACGATTGCACTGTCGGGGATAATAACACCATCTCTTCAACTTCCTTCATGTCGAAAAGTTTTTCTACCGCCTCGAAAAACACTCAAACGTCTCCGCCAAAATTTCATGTTCGTCGAGACAACATTCTTTGGAACGCCAAGGCAAAGAACTCGCTACGTCGATGCACAGCGGTCAGGAAACTCAATTTGTCCCTGGAGATGGGTCCACGATGACAACCCAAATCGTGTCCCTCGATTCCTGACTAAGGCCGTGTGTCCTAATTGTAAGCATTACTGCCAGGCGATACGGTATTCCCACAGGGGCCTGGTGCAGAAGTGTGACGTCAGAACAGGGGAAGCAGTGTGGCAATGGACCGTGGTTGAACTTCCGGTGGCATTCATTTATGATCCCTAAATTGACAAAAAAAAATTCAGGCAATGGAAAATAAGGCAGTTTTGGTGGATTAGTTCTTTTAAGGTTAAATTTTAAAAAGGAGCTGGTTGTCTAAGTGTTTGTAAATATTATTATCAACGTCGATACGAAGAATTTTAATAGAGACATTTTGTACGCAAAATATAGATTACTTTTAAGAAACAATAGTAAACAAATTAAAAATATCAATTTGACTCGAAAGGTAGTGAGAAATGAGAAAATATACACGCATCGATGTAAATTTGTTTTTGATCTATGCGTAAAGTAATAAACATTAACAAGGCTGTTAAAAAGGTAAAGTGCATGTTCATGCCTATATGTAGATATAGATGTAGGCTTTCCACTGAGACTTCAATCTATAGGTCTACTTTTTTCTTGATGACACAGTAATGTGGTTAACTGTAGGATATTTAAGGTCATTTTAGTACCATCCATAAATCTTCGCTCCAGACATGTTTAGGGAAATTACCATAGATCTGCTATTAACATGACAAAATGAGAGATGTCCAGTTGCAATTGCTGGTTTTCACGTGACGTCACTAAATTTCAGACTTCAGAACTATTGATCCTCCTGAGATTTTACTTTCATGATGTATTAGAGCAGCTAAAAACTAATATTCAGACAAATTTTCACTCCAAATGGGTTCTTGGTTTAGTGATAGACTACTCTTGAATTTCTAAGCTTTTGCGTGACGTGGCCTTTACATGACGAGCGAGAGAGCTGTTATGTTGGTTTAAAAGGTGACTTATTTAGGGAAATTCAGCTATCTGAACAGTTCTTGTATTAGAATAAAGTATTATTGTTACGTTTATGAGTTCTTAGAGAGATAAATTCACGCTTTTGTAGCAAAACTCAGTGACAGATGTTTCTGCTGGTTTCCGGCCGCCATGTTGGTGCCCATCTAGGTGGGCACCAGCATGGCGGCTCCATACAAATCTCTATAAATTTGGGAAAAACGTTTCTCCTCATATCTTCCGTAAGAAAAATTGCTGTGACCTGAATCTTGGCGAGAGTCTTTACATATCTAGCTTCTTTCTATTTCCAGATTCTAGACTAAATCGATTGAACGGTTTTTATTTTTTATTTTGATCTATTTTGAATGGCGTGACACTGAAAACCAGCAATTGATCCAAAAATGTGCATAGAAATTTCTGTAGATCTTCAAATAACATGGCAAAATGTGAGATCTTCAGTTTTACTAGATCCAGACTTGTGTATATGGAATTTTCCATAGATCTTCTAGTAACATGGAAAAATGTGAGATGTTCGCTTTTAACTGATCCAGACATTTGTATGGAAATTTACCTAGTTTTTTTCCAGTAACATGAAAAATTGTGAGATGTTTAGTTATAAGCGATCCAGACGTACATGTTAATTTCCATATACCTTCAATTTACATGGCAAAATGTAAGATGTTCAGTTGCAATTGATCCAGGCGTGTGCATGGAAATTTCCATAGATTTTATCAACAACATGGAAAGATGTGAGATGTTCAGTTACAAAATATCCAGACATGTGCATATAAATTTCCATAGATCTTCCAGTAACATAGAAAAATGCGAGATGTTCTGTTATATAATCGATCCAGACATGTGCATAGAAATTTCTATAGATCTTCAAATAACATGGCAGAATGTGAGATGTTCAGTTTTACTAGATCCAGACTTGTGTATATGGAATTTCCCATAGATCTGCTGGTAACTTGATAAAATGTAACATGACTATTTACTGCTTTTGGTTTAGACATCTCTATGGAAGTTTCTGCAGATATATTTGTAAAAATTCTCAGGAAAATCACTGTCAAGTGTTGATATTTTATTTCTCATATCTAAAGCACACACACACACACACATATATAAATACATATATACATATATATATATATACATTTATTTCTCTATACCTGTATATTTCTCAAAAAATAATTCCTTTCTATGTTGCAAAAGTTGTTGGAATCAATTCAACTGTGAGATGGTTTTTATTAGCCATTAAAATTTTTTCTTCAACATTGCTAAGTTTCCTGGTCAAGAATATATAATGTAGAGTACATGTAACCCAGCATATACTGAAGTGGCAAAGAACCATCTCTTAAATAGTGTTTTTTACCAAATTTTCTTTACTTCAGAAAATCTGCACTTAAAAAATTATGTGTTTATAGATCTCGGACTAATAGTAGGGTTAGTGAAAGTTATCAATTGCAGCGGAGAAGTTTTGTACGGTTTCTCAGGGTAGGCCATCTTGTTCTTTGCCGTGAAATCAATTGGTTGCTTGTTATAGATGCTGAATTTCATTTTCCTTAACCCTCACATTTCCTCACTACCTCTGACCTTACTAAAAATTAAGTTTACTCAATACATTTCTACTCGACAGCGAAAATTTCCTCTTTTCTTGTAAAATTGAATTGAAATTATATTCAACATATGTCATTTTCCATTATCAGTGAATAGTTTCCTGAAATAATTACTTTTCCCTTGCAGTTCTTGATTTGATGTCAGTCGGATTGCCTAGCCTGTCGATGAAAAAGTCGATTTGGTAGGAAGAGGATAAGCGTTCAGAGTCACAGTCAAATTGCCTTGATGAACAAAAATTTGATCAATCGTCCATGGATGGGCTACCACTTGATAACCTCGTGAGAGGAAGTTATTGCAAGGCCATAACATTTTTCAGATATTTACCACAATATAATGTCATTCCTGATTTTTCTCTGGCTACTTTAAGCAATGTCGTCATTATCAATAATATGTATTTGGTGGAAGGACTTCCAGTAATGTTGCCACCAGATCAACATCTAGAGATGCGTGGAAACCAGGAAATTAGCGGATTTTATTTTAAGCAAATGCTAAATGTGGGCTCCTACCTCCTAGAGGTTCCTATTTCAAGTTTTCGGAGAGATTGGAAATCATCGGAAACATTCAATTTAAGATTAAAGCAAAACACATACCTAGGTCCGACTGCAAAATAATTAGTTTTTTTCGGCATCACAGCTTCCAAACAATAAATATGTATTAGTTCGCGACGAAAGAGTCAAGCGAGTGATGTAATATATGACGTATACGGCCGGAATACAAAACTTTTTTTAGACAGTCAGCTCAGACATGATCGTGTTTGAATTTGCTCTTTGTGGTTGATTTGATTTTTACGGTATTGTTTAAGAGAGGTGATCCTCTCTAAAGACTACTTAAATTTATGAGTGTTATCTTTATAAAGAGCTACTGCTAATCTCAACCTAATGCACGTACGTTGTAAGCTTAATTTTAGGGACCTTATGCAGTCAGGACGGCAAAGCCAAGGAATACTTCGATTAAAAAATGAATTTCTGCCTTTTATTAGAATTTTAAAAATGGCTGCATGTGTTTACCGTCCCATACGGCGCCACACCTCCACTTCAGCATAACGTCTAAAAGAAGCGTTGAGTTCCAAATGGATATTAAAATAATTTGCCGTCGCGGTTTCGGTTCGCAGACGACGCAAATTGTGGTGATTTCAGGTTGTTGTTTTGCATAGGACGGCTAAGAAATGTACCAAGTTTTAAAACGCACGTGCTGAGCTATTGTTCTGCCAATTAGATCTTTTGTTTTTCCATGTCCTCGTTGCCGTCGCCGTCGCCGTCGTGGTTTGCTTAGGGTCCCTAATATATCTTAAGTGTGTCATGGATCTACGATAACAACTTCCTAGTCTAGCCAACTTCCTATTCTCCTTAAAGCTGTGCAAATTGCTATAATCATGTCAAATGAATAAAGAGGGTAAGTTTCTAAAGAAACTGTGGTGTTGCGTCGGAGGGAGAGTTCGTATAACAGTGTATTCATCGATTGAGTTGAGTTCTTTACGGTGGCCAATTTACGTTATCAACTCAGTTGATCATTCTAAATTACCCTATAATCATGTTAGCCAGGGGAAGCAATTTGGGGGAACTTAAGACTGACATAATTGACTAAGCCAAGGCAGTAGTAAGACTTTGTGAGTGAAAGCTCTCCAATACATCTTTTACATCGGTGGAAGTTAATGTAGTAACTAATAAAATCCATTATATCGAGCGCTACCGTTTAGGGTTTCTTATAACTAAACGTGACTTTGCATATCTATGACAAATTATACGGGATAGCATGTATGCGCAAAATCTACTAGCAAAAAATACAAGTGAGTGAAAATCATGTAAATCATACCATTATGAAAGGAATAGCAAATTTGCAGTTAGCTGTATAAAATAACTGCAGTAGTCAAGATGGTCTCGAATGTACAAACGAACGGTTCAACAGTTCGGAACAGTTCGATTAAGACTTGATGTTAGCTTACCTCCGTTAACTTTAAAAACAGGAAGACCTTTCGCTCAGTCTGCAAAGATACCTCCATATAAAACATTACACTTGTTAACAGACCAAATTGCAATTTTTTTTGACTATCTAAGTAATTGAGAAGTCGTTTCAAGTTTTCGTCTTCTGAACTACATGTCCAATATTTCTTAACGACAGGAACAAAATAATTCAAATTCCTGTTAAACTTTTTTTTAGTCATAAAAGTACACTCACGACAAAAAGATGCGGAACGATACATTGACACATGGGAAGGAGAGAGTGGAAACCAAAAACCTTATATTTCCATAGTGTAACGCGTAATTATCAATTCAAAAGGGATACAATATAGCGAGAAATTACATATAACGTTGCGTCTCATTCTATTTTAGCCCCTAGGTCAAAAATATTGGTAAATTCTGACTACAAAAATAGTCGGGAAGTCAATTCGTGTTGCCCGCTTCTGGAACGCAAGTTCTGAGAAAAGAAAGGTTAGCTAATATATTTGGACGTGGGAGTGCTCCGAAAGGATGAAGAAAGACAAAATTTAATTACACAAGGGAAAAACGGATGATATAAAAGACAGCTCACTGCCATATTATTCAGGAGTCGAAAAAGCTTACTTTGCTGTTAGTGCAGGCCTCTCAGTTAGTGACAAAGAAAACAAGAAAAACTCAAAAAGAGGGAGAGGATGGCTTCCTATTTTAACAAAGTAAGTGTTTTATTTTTAAATAATAGTTCCTCAGCCAGGATTGTTCGAATAGTTTTTTCAAAGATAGCGATTTAAAATTTCAAGAATAATTTAGGAATGTATTAGTTTTTCTTGACGTTCTAGTGTGAAGTTGGCCTCTTGCACTATCTTCCACACCACTGAGATGCAAAAATAACAACAAATAAAGCATCTTCGCTGAAGTTGATTTAAACTTTACTAAAACCAATTTTTTTCTCTTCTATGATTGTACGATACTCGTATACTCTTCTCTTTTATTTTTATAGTTTCGCCTTGTGTAGTTTCCTACACGTATAAGCTTTTAAGAAATGATATTTCAGTTTTCTTATCTATTTACTGTGTCCTGTGCGCATTGTTTGTTTTGGTCATTAAATCTAACGTCACAAGATCATCAGATTACCTGCCATCCTCTTTTTGATTGTTGAGTGAGTAATTAAGCGTTAGTGAAGTTGGGCTACAAAGTTTGTGTCCTGGAAAGAAGTCATTTTCAAAAAAGTCGAAGTTTAACATTTTGAGAGAGAATTCATATCGTGGTAGTCATAGAGAACAGAAATGGGTATTCGAGTCAGCTTCAAGCAATATTGAAAATGATTTTGTTTTTTTTCGTCAGATTTATCTCGTGATTGTTGTTTTGGGCGTAACTTCGTGGTCCCTTCAAGTTTTCTCATGCCCAACAGTTTCCAGTCTAACTCCTCAAAAAACACTCAAACGTCTTCGCCGTCATTTCATGTTCGTCTCAAGGACTGCTACCACTTTGAAGTCAGCTCCTAGAACTTCAAGACAAACTACCCGTGACGGCACTGTACAGTTGCCAGGTACCTCAAGGTGCCCTTGGAGCTGGGGCCTAGATGACGACCCAAATCGTTTTCCTCGATTTTTGACCAAAGCTGTTTGCCCTAACTGCACATCCTCCTGCCGCGAAGTGCGATATTCACTCAAGGGTCTGGTTCAAGACTGTGACGTCAGAACAGGGGAAAGAGTTTGGATGTGGACCGTGGTAGAACTTACAACGGCGTTCGTTTATGATCCGTGAACTTTTTTGTTACTGCGTATGATGTCACCGTGGATGAAGAAGAGTCGAGGACCAGTCAGAGCCTTATAGAAGGATCAGGCAAATTTCCTAATGACTACCAAAATCCTCCAAGACCGGTTAAAATCAACCTCTCATTAACACTGTTACCGCTTACAGATATCAACGCAGATTCCAAGTATATCAGCCTCAATCATCTCCTCTAGTCTCTGTTTCAATCCCTACAGTAGTTTATGTTGATAACATGAAACGATTTGCAACCAGTAAAACTGTGAACAAAAAAAATAATGCCCAAGAGCTTGGGCGTTATTTTACTCGTTAAAGCCGTTCGCACCAAAAAATTAAATATGAGCATTGCAGAAACTGCAAAGTAATATGAAACAAAAGAATAAAAGAAATACATGGTTTATCGCTGTGGTCATTTGACTTTCTTTAAAGCTATTTCTTCCCTCCAAGAGTTCGCCGATTATTGTGAGTTCATGTTGCCTTCGAAGTACAATCAGTACCGCAAGTGTTGTTTTTTAGCTATGACTAGCTAAGTACAGATCAGTGTAAGAACTATCATTTGCTCTTTCATCTGAGTACATTTCATTGCTATGAGTTCATTTGTCGTTCTTCTGAGTTCACGTGCACATTTTAATAGGCTTATACGTGTAAAACATAAGTTAAGGAAACTGATTCACCAATCAGATGATACCTTCTAGAGGCAGTTAATTACAAACAGATTAGAAAAGGTGGTACATTTTCAGTTCGGTTAAAGTGTCGACGACGCAAATTTTTTTTTGCCTAAATATTTAGCTTATCATATGTATAAACCAATTTCGGTCGAAGAAAAACTTCAAATAACATAAAACTCGGTTTTTTCGGGCCTTAAAGTGCTCTTATTTTGTCTTTAAAGTGTCCCGTGGACTGGTAACAAATTAGCGAGTGATGACGTGGAAAACTGTGGAAACTCTCCGTTGACACTTACAAATCTCTCAAACCTCTTGTAATTTTGTATCGGTCAGCGTTGAAATACTCTCGAAATAATGTCCGATAGCGATGTTTACCTAACTTCAGCAAGCTCTACCGAGAGTTTTGATACATCGTACTTAGGTAATAAAGAAGAAATGGAAGTTGCGAGTACGGTTCAGCCCTAAGAAGGAGAACCGCGTGCATCAAACGAAGATTTCGACGAAGACTGACTGAGACGGTTTCTCGCGTGCGGCGTTCAGGTCAAGATCAGAACAAAAAACTCCCGTGACTGAATGTTTAGTTTGTTGCGTTTGTGTTTTGTTTTCTATGGCGATATCTATGTTAAGAATGGGTAGCTGTGTTCGTTTTTGCTGACATAACATTTTATTCCCTTGCACCAAGTGCGGCGAAGGTTACCCTTGGTCAGTGCTCTAGAGTTTCGTTGCTGTAGAATGATTCCCTTAGCAAACCACAAGCTAACTTTCGACGACGAAAGAGTCGGCTATATCACGAGGCACGATGATTTTGTGCCGAGAAGTCATCGGGAGTTTCTTTGCAAGTTGCTCCTTTCCTCAAAGATTGCAAAGGCTGAGGCTCTGATCGTCGAGCCTGTCAAACAGAAAACGAGCGAGTTTATCTGATTCAATTTAACCTCAAATAGAGATTTTAATGGAGAAAATTTTTTTAGTTTAAGTGCAGCATTGCCATATGACCCATTTCGCTCAATGGCAAATAATTGACATCAGTATGGCAAATTAAGATTCGTCTTTCACACAGTGCTTGGATTCGCTACCATCTGATTCAATACATTTTTTTGTTTCTTTATTGATCTCGTTGGAGTGCTGTTATCACATTGACATTGTCACTGTTGCTACTTTTAGTTTCTTGAGGGCAGGGGGGAATTGATAGCTCGTGGGATTTATTTTCGGAGACTTAGGTTAGAAGAATACACAGCCCCTTCGAGCTTGTGTTTATGCCAGTATCCGCCAGAAGTTTCGCACTGTTCACGCAACAGGATATCGGCCAGTTCAGGAAAGGGCTTGAACTTTATCACAAATTATGTTTTTCTGGTAACAAAATACGTTGGAAACTACGACTGGTAGGATTTTCATACGATAAGAAAAGCGCAAATGTAGTCATTGGAAAGAAAAGGCCGGTATGAGCACATCTTAAGCGCGTGAAATACATATGAACAATAAGGAACTTACCATTCTTCGCTTGCGACGTGTCAGCCGAAAATACCTGGTATATGTGTATTATTCTGGTAGCTAATATCGTTTGGCGCTCCGACCACGCAATACGTTTGTCCTATCTTCCAAATTTTTCCTTTCTCCATCATAGTTGCTGACGTGTCTTCACAGTTTTCTACGTCACAACGATGTAACATGATCGTTTTGGCCGCGTGCTTAATGAGGACACTTTTTGGCCGTTAAAGGGCCCATTTTCACCCTTGATGCAACGCGCGCCTCGACCTAATTTCTTGTAACACGAAATTCCTAGATTACCTGGAAGAAAACCTTCTAAAATCGTCTTTTTCAAGAGCCATCCTAGACATATCGTCAACTGTTTTACAGTTAATACATTCGCCGTTCGTCGTTTTAAAGTTTCCTTGCAGTATTTTGAATTTTGTCTGGTAAGAAACCAAAAAAAATTTTTTTTAAGGGCCTGTTTACATGGAGGTGGGGGACCAAAGGTAGGTGAGGTAGCCCGCCTTGGTGGCGTAACCCGCCTGTCCATATAATTTCTTATTTTATCTTGATCACGTTTACATGATAAGTGGAGTGTAAAAAGTTCACATTTCGGAATATTTAGCGTTGTGTATCGACAATATTTCAAACTATTTCGTATAACGTACTAAGTTAATGGTTCCTCGCGTAACCTAACACCGCGTAACACAACGCGTGACGCTTTCATGGATAAATACATACATGTCCAGGAATTAATCTTTCGTCTTTCTCGAGACATGAGCTTGGGACGTCTCTACTCAAACTCCCTAATTGCAAGCGTAACAACAACCTCAAGAAACCTCACCCCAGCACCCCGGGGACGTAAGATTGTATGTAAACGCATTTTATTTTTCGACCACGGCAAGGCGGGTTACCTCACCTACCTGGTTTCCCCCTCTGTTGAAGGCCTAAATGTAATAACTGTCCTAAATTCAATAAAGTCCTAAATGTAATAGCATTTGGTCCTAAATGTAATAAGCCTCCGATGCAATCGCTGAACTGCGCTAGTGCATTGTTGTTATAGCGGACATCCACATTGAGATGTTAAAGTGACAGCTGTTGCACCAAAGAATCATAAGACCAATATTCATGACATATTGCGGGCTCGCTGATATTAATCAGCGTCTTTTTATTTGCTAAAGACTTACGTTGAGAAGCATTGGCTACAAACCCTTATACTGATGTGCTTTTGGCATCAAATTGACAGACGTAAAAAGATTTAGAACGCTGACCAATAGCTCTCTTTAAATCATTGGCTTAGACTCTTTAGTATAACAGATTTTGACGATATTCTTGTATGATCAGTGCTGAAGTTAATACTTCGTGAACCGCAGGCGGCCCAAGCTCCAGCTGTGAGATGATCATCTTGCATGCCAAGTTACGGTGGGGTCCTCGGCGAGGCTCAGTTTAAAAAGGAGGCAAGGTTACCTAGCTGGTTTTCAAGGGTCGTGTGTCAAGGTTGATGTGGACGCGGGCTGTTAGAAACCTCTAAACTGGAAATTGTTAAAGCAAACTGCGGCTTAGCGTCAGTTGTACGGGGAAGATTGAGTTTTCAGTGAATTGAAATGAAACTACAGTATATGTGCTTGGATTCTGCGTTGGATTTGTGGCCGCCCGGTCATTTTGCGTCGGAAGTTTTCGCTTCTCAGATCGGGCGTTCGGAAATAGAGTGTTCAGCCTTGGGCTTTTCTTATGAACGTTGAAAACCTCGAAATGGACAACTCGCTAAAATGCGTTCTTTTCATCAAAGTAAGCGGTCAGATAACAAGCAATACACTGTGGAAGTAAGGTGACATATTTTTTTTTTGAGAATTTGACGTATTTTTTTATTCCTTAGAGCGGTCGTAAATATTCCCATACAAATTCTTATAATTCCGCCATGACTGTTATTGCGCAAGATGATCATCTCACGGCTAGAGCTTGGGCCGCCTGTGCATGAGCCGAATTGCAAGGAAAAGGAAGTCCACAGACCTATACGTTCGACAAATTCCGGGCTCGGAAGTGCAGTTTTTGTACTGACTTCCCTTGCCAGATTTGTTTGGATCTACATGAAATATATTCATCTGTGCTATTGACCAAGCGTGTGGTCAGAAAGCCTGTATGTTGGCCGAGTTATTTATTTATTTATTTGCAAAATGTAAAAAAAAAAAAAAAACGAGGCTTAAATTCAGCCATCTTGACCGAACAAGCTTGGTCAAGAGAGTTTATTTTCTCTTAGCTTAATCAATAAAGGATTCATTGTATAGAGAAAGATTTCGCTTTATAAGAATCAAGAATGACTTATTTCGAGAGCCGAGAGTGAAAGCCAACTGTGTTTGTAGCACAATAAACCTAAGAGGGTCGTTTGATTTCTTCTATGTACAAGTCGACATTGTCCAAAAGTTATGAACTTTGTAAGTTTCTTGCGCGGGGTCAATGCGGGCGATACCAAAACATTTGCGTCGGTGAGCTCGTTCATGACATGCTCCAGATTTTTGTTAAATGTCTGTTTTGCGATTGGCAGTCTTAGCCGATGATTTGTGATGATGTGCTGGACAGCAGCTTCTTTGCATTTACACCTGTTAAATGTACGTCACTGAGTATATAATTTGATGCAGACACATGCAATACCTTATCCGTTTTTCGGATTTGTTGCATATATTTCAAGATCAAGAGAACATAATTGTCCCAGTTATGTCCTTTCGTGAGTATATATTCATATACTCACGAAGATATTCGGAAATTTGAAAGTAATAACCCTTTAGAAGCCCGAATTGGGAAACAAAATGTGCATGCTAACAAGGTCCATTCAGGCATGGAAAGACAAAAAAAATATATCCGAGTCTGCAAATTGTCTGACCAATGCACTGAATGAGTTCAACGATTGCATTGGAGGCTTATTACTTTTATGACTAAATGTTATTACATTCAGGACTTTATTACATTTAGGACCAAATGTTGTTACATTTAGGACAGTTATTAAATTTAAGCCTTCAACACCCCACTTCCATGTAAACAGGCCTTAAGTGTCACGCTTAGATCTCTTAGTACTTTGTGAAAAGAGTCGGCGAAGAGGACAACGTTCGAATTTTTTTACTTTTTAGAAGCGCTTGAGGATTCTAAATAAAGATAAAATATTTCCCAATAGAAATTGGTATTTTTCAAAAAGAAAAGTTGGAAAAATATCAGACTGCCGGACGTTTAGTTATTCAATGACCGTGTCCGGTAGTGTCCGCTGAAAATTGTGTCACGCTTGGATCTCTTCGCACTCTGTGTACAAGGTCGGCGAAATGGACAACATTCGAATTTTTTCACTTTCTAGAAGCGCTCGAGGATTGTAAATGAAGGTGGAATATTTTCCAAGGTAAAATTGTTGTATTTTAAAGAGAGATATGGAGTTATTTGAGGACCGTGTCCAGCCGTGTAATTGAAAAATGTCAAGCGCTTGGATGGCTTCTCACACAGGATTCAGGGTTAGCGAGAAACTTCAAGTTCGAAAGCGCTTGAGGATCGTAAATATAGGTAGAACATTTTCGTATGAATATTTTTTAGATTTCGAAGAGAAATATGGAAAAATATCGGACTGTCGGACGTTTAATTATTTTAAGACCGCGTCCGGCTGTCGGACGTTTAGTCACTTCATTGCAGGAATGTCAGCGACACTGACAGTTTGCGTTACAATTCTTATTTGCTGCTTTGCATGGATAACAACCTCGCCCACTCTTTCGAGCGCAAGCTCCTCTCCACGGGCAGGAAACTTCAACTGACCCTTGGTCCTATTTAACAAGGATGACAAACTTCAATAAAAAAAATTGATGTATCATCATTTTTTTGAAAACGTGGTGGATCAACATTTTCACCTTTCTCGGAATGCTCGCAAGGATTTTCGAGTTCCTCTTTAGCAACAACCGATCCACAAGCGTTTACTGCCTCGGAATGTATTAAATTGATGGATTCATCTGATTCCATACCGGATTAAAACGTATAGAACTGTCTCAAACAGAATTATTTTGATAAGCTCACCAAACTCATCGGAGAAAACGCAGAAGCTATTTTGAGACAAAGTGACAAAGTAAAAATAACTGACCAATCAGAGGCGCTATTCAAACAAAAGCAGGAAACTTCACACTGACCCTTGGTCCTATTTAACAAGGATGGCAAACTTCAATAAAAAAAATTGACGTATCATTATTTTTTTGAAAACGTGGTGGATCAACATTTTCACCTTTCTCGGAATGCTCGCAAGGATTTTCGTATTCCTCTTTAGCAACAACCGATCCACAAGCGTTTACTGCCCGGGAATGTATTAAATCGATGGATTCATCTGATTCCATACCGGATTAAAACGTATAGAACTGTCTTAAACAGAATTATTTTGACAAGCTCACCAAACTCATCGGAGAAAACGCAGAAGCTATTTTGAGACAAAGTGACAAAGTAAAAATAATTGACCAATCAGAGGCGCTATTCAAACAAAAGCGGTGGTTCAAAACAAAAACAAACGACCGCGTTGCATCAAGGTTGGAAATGAGCCTTTTAATCGTACTTTCAATGCACAAAAAATGGTCAAGGTGAACTTGCTAGACGCTTTAATCGATTACTTCTAATTCTGAATACAGCTATCAACCAAAAATGCCAAAAGAAATTCCAAGTCATAGGCACTTAAACATGACGTTTTCGACAATACTGATCCCAACAATATGTCGTAAGCGTGTGATATGAACCTCGCAATAGCCTGGCTCCTCATTGAGTCTCGGTGATAGAGCATCGGTTCGCGGTATGCTAAGGTCTGAGGTTCGATTCCTTCTATCATCTTCGGAACATTTCCCGTATAAGGAAATTACTATCCATTAAGACCACTGAGACTCTAGTCCACGCCTTTGTAACCTCCAAGTTGGATCACTGTAACTCTCTTTTATACGGTGTCCCCAAATACGCTATCCAAAAGCTCCAATCAGTGCAGAGTGCGGCGGCTCGACTTATTACCAGCTCTCGTAAATTCGACCGCATCACCCCTGTTTTGTTCGACCTACACTGGCTTCCAATTTCTGAGCGAATTAAATTCAAAATAATTCTGCTCACCCATAAAGCTCTTCACCAGCAGTCTCCTGTCTACATTCAAGACCTAATACGCCGTTATTCAACTTCAAGAACGCTCCGTTCGTCTTCAACATTGCGTCTGACTCCTGTCAACTTTAATCTCAAGTCCTATGGCTATAGAGCTTTTGCTGTTTCGGCTCCTGAACTGTGGAATAAACTACCTGATGACATTCGTTCTTGTGACAATTTAAATATTTTTAAACGTAAACTTAAGACTCATCTTTTTAAAAATTACTTTTATGTATGATCTCTTTTATTATCCATGTCAAACGCCTATATCTTAGACATCAGTTAACTTAAGACTTACTTTTAATATTATTTTAACGTGTGATATTTTAATATTTTTGTAAAGCGCTTAGAACAGGACTGGATAAGCGCTATATAAGTAGTTTTATTATTATTATTATTATTACAGGTACCGATAATGTTTCTCTATTTATAGTTATGTTATGAAGACAGCTAGCATCAGTTCGAGTGTGGTATGATCATTTTTTTCTTCCGCAAGAAGAAATTACCACAAAAATATCGCCATCGTGCTGCCAATTTCTCCTTTTCCTAGCATACCGTTTTCATGAAAAAGGCCCTATTTTTGACCAAGCTTCCTCCCACACTAGAAAACCTGTGCCAGCATCTCCGATCTCCATCTCCTAATTACCTCCCTTCCTCGAGTCTCGTTTTCTGAGATGCCCCAAGAGTAACTTATGACGTCTGTCTAGATCGTTCTTTCGCGAGAAGTAATTGCTACCTGCTGTGGCTCCACAGATCTTACTGTTTACGTTCGTGCCCGTTCGATAAAGTAATTTTAAGAGTTATCAGATTTTCTCCTCGTTCATTTTTTTGATTAAATGAAGTCTAGTAATAGCATCCGTTTTCCTTAGGGTCTGAATAGGTTTGCGGATCGACTCATTTTCAACCATCTAGGAATTGCGACTTTCTTTCTTTTTGTTGTGAATTTTCTATTGTACTAAGACAGAATACGATGAAAATCTTCCTCGTCTCTGTCTTCCAAGATCCTAGTACCGTTCGAAAGGACTGGACACACCTGCTTCAAAGTGCTTTGCTTGAAATATTTGTTCCTATCGGATGCGCCGAAAAACCTTCCGCGGAAACTTTGTTTACTTTGGTAGGAAAAAAAATAAAACATAGATAACTGAAAACCACAAGTGGCGTTCAAAAGTTTACACCTACATTTCGTTTCCGCAAATGTTTATTCATTTAGGTATATCCTTAAAAGGAATGACGGTTTTTGCGCAGGTTCCTGTGGAAGTTCTAGGCTCAACCAGTTTTGACACGTATCCAAAAGCTGTATGATAGGTGTCTTGACTAACACCCCCTCTTTGCTAACGACCCACAAAAATAAAAACATAAATTTTGTAACTCTGTTTCACATTTTAATAATTTGTTCAGTGAGCCACAGCTAGAAACAGCTGCAGAAGCGCCGGGAACTTAAAGGTAAGCGTATGTTTATTATAAATTTTGTATGGTAAGCGATCTGTTTTTCTAATACGGTACTGTTCTTTAAGCCATAGAGTGTCACAAAGTCACTGAGAAAAAATTCCCTCAGACACCCAGCAACATTTAACGCAGTTTTATGGAAATTTGAAATGAATGCGATACTCCGCAATTCACTTTTTGGGCTTTAAATTTCATCTGTAGTGTCACGCGACTTTTTATGTCAACAAACCCCGAAAGTTCGGACATTTAGTCGAGCTCGCAGCACATGTGCCCAAACTTCGGCTTTTTTTATGGAAATTTTTCTTAAATAACTGCCCACTTTCGAAAAACGTTTCTTCGCTCAAAATTGACATCTTTCTTTTATCATTTATCTGATCGTTTGTCAAGCAAGTTGTCATTTCGCTGCCGTTGAAGCAGATGCGAAGAATGTTACAGGAAGCGTTGCGGCATCGAATAATCGAACTAGTTCTGCATACAGTTCTACAGTGATGTATCTGATCAGGTATTTTCGGGGTGTTTAGTACGTAGATTGTCAGTTAAATCCTCTTCTGACAAGAAATTAGTGCCCACGAATCGCTGTAGAACATGAGGAAGCCTTGATTCCCAAAGACATAGCCGATTTCAACTCTATGAACCTAACCGATTGCAGTTGTGTAGTAAGTATATACCTAAACATAATGGTTATGACAAAGAGATGTGCTTATGGTAACTGCAGAAACGATTCATGATACCTCAACTCCTGGGTAAGAAACGCTAACGGCGACCCGGTCAAGTTTTTCCATTTTCCGGGGACAGTTACAAAAAAAAGGAGAGAATGCAAAGGTGGATAAGGTTATGTCATCGAGGTGACTAGTTTGTGTGCACGAAGGACAGCAACGTTTGTAGTCTAAATTTTGTCGGTGAAATGGGCCAACAGAAGAGGATCCTGATCCCATATCTGCTTTAGTTAGTAAAGAAAGGGTAAGTTAATTCAGTCATTCTTTAAATCGTTGTTTTGTCTTTGGGATAAATATGTATACCATGAGTAGACGTCGCGACTCAATCGTAAACAGAACGCATCTTGCGAAAGAGAAGCAGACAAAGAGAGGTGCAGTAAAGTTTGCCTTGAACGATCAGTGGCAAAAACCGTTCTGACACTTGATCGTCAAAGCTGGTGAATCGAAAGAGGAATACGCAGTAGGCAAAGCCCTTTTAAATCTGAGCGTAGAGCCAGTGATGAGTTCAAGAGAGAAAATCAAATTATTAAAAATGTCATACAATCCAAACGGCGGCGACTCGTTAAAATTGTTAACAGTCTCCAGGAAAAATGGACTGGGTATTAACATATTATGAATTATTAATTCGTCTAAAGCAGTGGCGTCGCCTTTTCGAAATTTGGATCTACTGGCACAGCCATTTTTTCGACTGCGGAGGTGATTTTCATTAACGAGGTTTCAAGTATCCGGATGCTGAAATCCCCCGTTCTTGTAGATATTTTTTAAGCTATGCCACACTCATTGCGTTGAGTCAACTTTACTTTGTGATATGCCATTCTTAAGTTTAACTCTTCTTGAAAGTTGTTCTGAGTTTCGCAGAATTTCCCACTTGCGTTACTTATGTTAAAAAAAATCGGTATATTTATCAGCTAAGGAAATCCACACCCAGATACGTAATTTCGTGTGGGAATTAAGGCTTCCTCACGTTCTACGGCGATTCCTGGGCACTAATTTTCGAACAGAAGTAATTTTATTTAACAATCTACGCACACAACACCCCGAAAATACCTGATCAGATACATCACTAAACACAGAACTAGTTCGATTATTCCATGCCGCAACTCTTCCTGTAACATTCTTCGCATCTGTTTCAACGGCAGCGAAATGACTACTTACTTGATAAACGATCAGAAAATGATAAAAGAAAGACGCCAATTTTGAGCGAAGAACACTTCTTTAAAGTGGGTAGTTATTTAATAAAAATTTCTAAAGCCGAAGTCTGGACACATATGCTGCGAGCTCGACTCAATGTCCGAACTTTCGGGGTTTGTTGACATCAAAAGTTACGTGACACTACACGTGAAAGGTAAAGCCCAAAAGGTGAATTAATGGCCAGGCTTTCGGCAGCAAAAGATGGTGATCCAAACAAACTGATCAGCGAATGTGTTCTCATAGTTTTTAGTTAGTTTATAATTCCCCCTCTTCCACATCCGCCCTTTTTTTTTAGCGATTTGGGAGAAGTAGTGAACTGATTTGTATGATGTTTTAAAGTATCAACATCGATCCTTCTTTAGCAAGTTCGGCACAACAGAATTAGATCAACAAACTGTCCGAAAACGTGGTTAAAATGTTGACCTCCATAGGCACTAAGTAGGAGATTAGAGAGCACGAGGGACCGTAACGGCCGATATTTAAATACAGTGATGACAGACTGCTAAGTGTGATACTTTTTTAGTGTAGGAAATTGTCAATTGTCGGGTGTGTAATGTAAAATCTGAAGTTTCCTATTCTCCAGTTTTTCCTATCCTTTTCCCTTTCGGAAATTATTCGCGTCCTCCATCTATGATCTTGTGTTGTTTTGCAATTGTTTTCTTTTTTAAAAATTTAAAGTCGAGGAACGAAAATTTCAACCTAGGACGAAAAATAAGAATATCAGTTGTTTCTAAAAATAGCTGATATTTCTGACCAACAACAACAACTTTATTTTTTCACCCCAAAATATACAAGAAAGAAAAATTTATAATAATAGTACAGACACCTAAGCTAACCCTAAGCAATGATAGGGGCGCTGGCTGCCCGAAATAACCTAAGAGTTAAAAATGCCAGGCAGCCAGTTGAAAGAAAAGATGTTTAAATGTTTAGGTCAGGGACACAAAAACAAAGAGATACAGAAACGCACACAAAGGTAAAATACCAGTATATTAGAGAGACTAAAATTCATACATTGCAAAACAGTATTATTTCCATTTTAAAGTTACACAGACAATACAATGTCTAGTAATCTTTGATAAATTGCTGCTTTACTTTCTTTTTAAACAAAGACAATGAAGATAATTTTATATCTTCGTCAATGGAATTCCATACTGATGGACCTTGAAATCTGATATTGAATATACCATAATTTGTTCTTGCTTTTGGAAGATAACAAGACTGTTTTGCACCAAGCCTTGTATTATAGGAATGGATTTGCGAAATTTTACTACAAAAAGAACTAAAGACTGATGGCAATAATTGATTATGATATTTATACATAAAGATTGCTAAATGAAAAGTTACTAGGTCTAAGAATTTTATAATTTCAACAGATTTAAATAAAGGACTAGAGTGCTCATCAAATCTAGAAAAGGTAATTAATCGTATGGCATGCATGGCTCTTTTTTGTAAAATGAAAATTGGTTGAAGAGTGGTCTTATAGGTATTTCCCCAGATAATTATTCCATTAATTAGACCACTTTAAGAACACTTCCAAACAAGGGAATTTCTGAACGAAATTGACATAAATATTCTTTCACTAGAGAGTGCGCCGGAGAATTATGGCTGAAAAATCCCTGCATGCAGATCCCAATCACGATGCTTGTATTCCTTGTTCAAATAATGACTGCCCTCATCCGATATGCATCAACGCCAAGCTTTCTAAAATGAAGAAGATGAATGCACAGGGCAGACGAGCTGGCAAACGTAGGTCTGGAGGAGAGACCGTCGTGCTCCAAAATAGTGGAATGGAGAGCTCTGCAAATGAAGATGAAAGGGAACTGATGTGGCAAGACCTTCTAGGGGTACTGGAGATACCTGCTGATGACAACGATTCCAACGGTGCCTTTTTTTCTGAAGAGAGCAGTGCACATGCCATACTGGATGGGAAAAATGATCCTCAAGACGAACCGATTGCCGCATCACAACCGCATCGTTGGGACCACGAAATGCAGGGTCTTGGAAACGAATCAGAAACACACATCCCTGGCTTACATAATTGTATGGAAGAGAGTACTGCGCGTTCTCGATGCGTTCAGAAATTCCCTTGTTTGGTGAGAAGCTCTAAAGCTTGCAGTCATCAAATAGTACCAGTAAGTCAGCCACTACCAACGGAACAAGCTGGGTCCAACTGTAACGGTACTGCTGCATTTTCCCACGACCCACAGCTTAGGACCATGGCTCATTTAGTGGCCAACATACCAACTATTCAGTACGGTGTAAATCGTGGCATCGAATCTGACATGGCACGAAATCCATCCTATAGAGTACAGTATATGAGTAAGTTGTTTGGAATCCTTTCTTTGATTTTCCAAGCTTTTGAAGGTCCTTGTACAGCAGGCCTTGAGGAACATTACGCATCTGTTTTACAAAGGGCTCTCGATGAAATTCTTCATGCTAAAGGACTGTGTAAATAGTTTTGATCATAAACACACCCCTAATTCGACACAAACTGTTTCAAGGGAAGGAAAGAGACCAATTTTTACTTCAAACCTTGATATTGCAGGTTACAACCATACATAATGTATTACAAAACACTCAGCAAAATCATGCATTGAGGTTCGGAAGTTTTCCTTGTCTTTATTATGAAGTCACCCATTGTATTTTATGAAATATCTAACTGATCGAGATTGGGCTATAAGCAACAATATGGCGCTATCAAACAGAGCCACGTCAGTAAAAGAGAAATTTGAATGTTAAGCGCGCTCTCAACTTATGTGCAGATGCGACTTGCCTGCAAATCGTGCTTCAATGCCGAATTTTATGCCTCCCCCTTCGGACGAATGCGCAATATATGACTGTGATACTTCCCACATGCGTTAGCAAATGACGAAAATTTTAATGCTGTCAATTTAGCAAAGAGAAAATTAAGATACACGTATAAATTATTCGCCTGATAGTAAAGATTTTTTCGTGGAGGAGAATGAACGATTGTGTCTATTCTGTAATTTAAGACTGTCTTGTCTTCCGGCGGGGCCTCACATATAAAAGAAATGTAATTTTCCATTACCTTATGCGTATGCCTCCATACCTACAGAGAGCGTCTTACTAGCACACAAAGAATGCGTTGTTAGACTAATCACGGTTTCCTCGTCACATCTTGAAAATAGAGTTGAGACTTGAACATGAAAGCAATCTTCGCAGTAATGAACACTACTTGAGCAGTAGAGAAAATGAGGCCTGTACGGGATTTTAAACCATGACCTCTGCGATACCGGTGCGGCGCTCCATCAATTGACCTAACAAGCCTTCTGGGAGCTTGTCACTATGTTGGTTCCAAATAAACCCGTAAAGTGGTGAATAAACGACTGTGAATACATGAAAGTCATATATTTGAACTGCGGACAAAGACGGAAATATGGAAACGATCTTCGCAGTAATGAAGTAACGAATATTGAGGCTACAAAAGAACTTAGTTGTTTGAAGCACTAGTTTCCAGTTGGTATAGTTCTCATCGTTTACTGTGAACAAGTCACTCGGCTTTAACACTGAATTTGCTTTCTTTTTCGTATGACTTCCTTCCATTCGCCATTTTTTAATGTGCATGCCCAGTATGTGCAGACCCCACTTGTGTCAACGAGTAATGTTCGTTACAGCGCTTGTAAGTCTAAACTAGCCTTTACTCTGGTTTTCCTTCATAGTAGAGAACAGTATGGACCGATCCACGTGAGGAGCACTGGTTATTCTGATTCATTGCCCTACTCCTCCCTTCTCTTTCTTTTTGACCGTCGCTCACCCCATTGGTACAAATCTCTTTCTCTCCCCAGCCTTCTGCAGCTGTAAAAATCAGAGATTGCAGCTCTAATTTTTACCAGGATAATACTAAATACTCGCCCGTCAACATTACGCCTGCTCTACGGGCCAGATTTAAAGCAATAAAGATTTCGTCCGATTTTACGATCGAAGTCATCTTTCTTTCGGTCTTTAGACATATAACAAAAGTCTCTGATTGTGCGATTATTTATAGAGGTCAATAGTTCTTTATAACAGCTGCAATTGCGAATTGATTAGCATTTGATATATGCAACTGCCTCCCTTCATCGAAAAGTGTTCTCTATTCGCGCGACTTTGGCGGATTTATAAAGCTGACATAGGCTGAAGGAGAGAACAACGTTCCTCCACCGGAGAAGTCTTGGAGAACTCAACCGCCGCCTGGTTAGCTCAGTTGGTAGAGCGCCAGTCTGTTGTGCGGGAGGTCGAGGGTTCGGGCCCCAGACCGGACCAACACTCAGGGTCTTAAAATAACTGAGGAGAATGTGCTGCCTTTGTAATTGTACCAGCAAATGGTTAGACATTCAAGTCTTCTCGGATAAGGACTATAAACCGTAGGCCCCGTCTCCTGCATCTTCAGTGTTACATGGTCAGCAGGGGACGTTAAAGAACCCACACACTTGTCGAAAAGAGTAGGGGGCGTAGTTCCCGGTGTGGTGGTCTATCTGTTGTTTCATTGTACATTTCATGCATGGGCTGGGTGGGTGAGTGAGATCAAATATGGACTGATAGCGGCAGCCAGAGGCGCCTTTACAAGCTGACGTTCGATCTTACTCAATTAGAATTGTAAACCGCCTTGAGACAGTATGTGATATGTGCGGTATATAAATACACATTCATTCATTCATTCAAGTCTTTCATATCTCACCTCTCCCAACATTTTCGCTAAGACTTCCGGAATATGGTAGTCTCCTTCGCAGTCGTTCTTTAGGATGTCACGCAATCGAAGAACATGGCGAGCAAGAGAACTCAAAACTTCCGGCGGTACACCAGCTTCTTATGCCAACTAACTTGGGCTCTCTTCATTGCAAACAACTAATCGTGAACAAATAAGATTTCGTCATTTGTTTTGATATTTTTGCGCTGTATTGTCAATATATTCTCTTTGTTCTCTGAATTTATTTGATATATTTCGAGGCTTCTTGTTTCAATGAGGAAATATTTTGAGATTTGAATAAAATGTCAGGCCCTTTAATGCAAATTCCACAGGTTTTTTTTTTCTAAAAATAGTGCTTCAAGTTGCCATTGCAAAGTAATTCACATATTTTAAGAAGTTTAAGTTCAGTTCGCGTGCTCCTCGCTTCCTTTCAAGGACAAATCCGCAAGGTCAGATGAACTTGGTTGTAAACAATGACGTGATGATTAGTTTTCCATACCTCACGGCTCCAACGCACAATCTTTCCCTTTTAAAAATAGTAATTAGTCTTGTGGAGGTCATTTGAAATCAATGAAAGAAATACTCGCTTCTGATTTCCTTTATCCGTCAGTTGATTCCTTCATTCTACAATTCTATTTGATGACGGGAACGGTCGTATCGTGAACTCTCCACAATGAGTATTCAAGCCACAAAAGAGCGCGGAATAAATTGATTTTGATCTAGTCACGTTAGCTGTTTGAAGACTTGCAGTCATGGAAAAACCCGGTGAACACGGAAAATCTTACGTGTGTCGTCATGGAACTACCGCTTTTGGAAGCCGCAGTGTAAAGACGTAACAACATGCATACTTAACCTGATATTGTTTATATTTTTAATCGATTTGTAAATTATCAAAAATAACTTTAACTTTTGAAGTCATTGCGTATCACAATCGACAGTTTAAAAAACATGGTAAATAGGAAAGTAAAATAGTAACAAGCGAAGGTTCACTGATGTAAATTCGGCATAAAATCTTTTTACTTCGCATTCCAATCTCCTTACGTAAATTTAAATGTAAATGAGTAATTGTCTCTGTTAGCTTTTAATTGTCGGAAGTGAAGTTGCTGTTTTCATCAAATGTCAAGTACATCCGCACATCGTGGGGTTTTATTTTCACATCCCGTCTGTTTGTGATTGGCTGTTGAATCTCTCACTACATAGTGGCATGATAAACTTTACACTCGAGTGTCTCTGTTGACAACGCTCTGTTCAATTGGTGTTGTGATACGTGGATTTTGTTATTGTTGTGCTTGGTAACACGTCATTAATATCTAATTGCGATCTTTACCACTCTAATTTTAGAAATTTATTAACTAAGATATAAATATGACTCATGAATGAATTTGAGATTTTCATTTAACACTACTATACGTACTGCAAAACTTGGATAGAGAACTGCAACTTTAAAGAAACGAAAAATTCGGATCTTGAGAAGGAACTAACTACCAATCCTTCGTACAAGTAAGCAGTTCGATAATTTGAGTTGATTTTATGATTAGAACTAATTTTGAGCTACCAACACTGAAAAATAGTAGCGATCTGAAGAGCTTTTCTGACATTTGAATCATGATGACGTGCAATTTTGTAGCGTAGGCCTTTTCATTTCCTTTACATAATCACTTAACGGTGCTGTTAGCAACTTGTTTTTTGCAGCATTGTTAATCGCAGATTACGTGGTTTCTTACGTTTCGCGTCAAATTGACGGTCTTTCATTACGTTTCCTTTGACTAACATGTTATCAAAGATCTGTCATACTCGGGAAAATTGCTGAGCAAGCGCAAATTCTTCTCTAATGGCCAATTGATAACCAATACTCGATTGTTTGC
Organism: Pocillopora damicornis; assembly: GCF_964200805.1. Classification (NCBI taxonomy): domain Eukaryota; kingdom Metazoa; phylum Cnidaria; class Anthozoa; order Scleractinia; family Pocilloporidae; genus Pocillopora; species Pocillopora damicornis. Next base: position 18,879,865 of record NC_142682.1, read on the forward strand.
GTTATTTTGTTTATTGACATAATTGTATGCTGAGTTCGAAGAATCGTGGTTGTGGAAATGACCTTTCCAAGAAACGACTTTCCGAAGTCACGTCGTTTCTTGGACATATAGATTCAATTTGAGGGTCTTGATAAGTATCAAAACGAAAAATAGTTTGCTGCATCAGAGTTAGCACGAACTAAAATTCAATTCATAAGCTCAGCCGGAAACAGCATTTGTTGACTCCAAGATGTTTCTTTAAAAATGTATGAATTAGCATGTACAGACATGGCCGTGTCGCAAGTCAAGTGTGGGTAATTCTATCCGGCTGCCCCTTTACTTTGAGGGGTGATAATTAAATATTCAACCTGTTAAAAGAATCACTTTTTCCCAAAGATCATATCGCTGCTATGCCCCCATTTGAAATGGGATACCCTTTAGGCTCATTCTATCGTTGTAGCTTAAATAGGGGCTATATTACGTTGCTAAGCTTGCGATGACTGTTAACGTGACGTGTCGGTTTGTGAGGAGCTTAAACTTACGAAAGCCGATTTCAAATTATTTTTTCTCTTGGCAGAACCCTGACCAACTAAGGAAATCGATCGCGATTCGTGAGCAGTAATAAATTTCGAACTAAGAGGAATTGGATCAAAATTAGGTTCAACTGGCAAAACAAATTGCAACATACATCAAGTTACCAAACGAGGACTTCACTCGAAGCTTTTCTAGTTTTTCCGATCAAATCTTGAGGTCTGGTTTGCTATGCTTTTTTTTTTTTGTCCTCTTAGCATGTTACTATGTTACCCATATATTTACTGGAATTTTATTTCAATTTGTAAGTTAAAGGTAAACTTTTCATTGCTGAGCTAGAGTTGACAGTCTTTGCTCGAAACATGGGGTGAGTTGGAGGTTACGAAAGCTATAATGAATATTGTGGATATCATTAGGGCCACTAAAGCTTTCGCTTTTTTTGCTATATTTCGAACAATTTCCCGCAGAAGATACGCCTTTTTTTTTTTTTCTTAAATCGACTTTTAAGGTTAATTTACAGGAACGTAATATGATCCAGAGGCTTTCTAATAAACATTTACCCTCCATACTACGCTCCTTCGAGATATTTATAAAGTTGTCGTTTTTTTCTGACTCCACAGATGTTTACTGGTGAACTAAAGGACAGCCAAAAAGCATTAAGCGGTAGCCAAGCCTTGGGCCTGAATGAATTGATTCATCCCCCTGGGTGTTCAGATCCAAACTGTCTGTTGCCATCTTGCATTAACATAAAGCTACGGAAGAATCATTTACAAACATGCAGGAAGAAAAAGGGACGCTGTGATATTTGCAAAATACTCACTAGCAATCTCACAAGTGGACTGGCTAGTCCTTTCCCTGAACCCCCTGCTTTGCCGCCACCGAGGAGAAAATTAGGAGGAACAGCGGCGACTCAAGGAGACGCCAAGGTGTCAGCTAGGAATGGGCAGAAAAAAATACTGCCTGAGCCAAAGTTCGTCAACGTGAGGAAGGAAACAGCCTCTTTTGATTGCTTAAAGAAACTCCCAGCACCACGATATGAGGGCCTCAGCATGGCTATTTTACCTTACGTTGACCGAAGTAGCAGTTTTCAGCCCCAAGGGCAAAATACCGTACAACACAGTACCAATCTTAATGGCAATTGCAAATCAATCCAAGCACTGCAAGAACAGGCGATTCAGCAGCCATTGGAGGTACTTTGCAACGCTTTGCAGGGTCTGAATACCGTTATACAGATGGTGACGTCAAATCAGCTGGAGATAGAGGCCATTCCAATTTTTAAGCAGGCTCTTGCAAGTATGGAATCCACAGTCTCGAAACGTTCGAAAGGGAACGTCATAACAAGGTCCTTTGACAACCCACGACCGATGATGATGGACTGCTTTGAAAATGGCACAGTGAAAGTGGAGAACCAGTGGGGTACACCTGTAGTAGAAGCAGATATACCAATGCTGCAGTCTACGTCATTACCCGCCTCGTTCATAATTCCATCTTCGTCAACATCGCCTACACCATTATCTGCATCTTCCTCGTCATCTTCATCGTCGTTATCGTCCACGCCACCAGTGACTCCATTATGCGACGACGTTCTACCAGAAGCCAATCTGATGGCTGGATGCTTCCAGGTGCAGCAGACTCCAAGTAAACCAATGCTAACCAAGGAGTCTGTTGAAGATGTTGGTGGGCACGACCTGATGAACGAGTTCAGTTTCGATCTGCAGGATATCATTTTGCTGGATTTTGCTGAAGAATTGCTTGAATAGGATCTGCATTTCATTAGTAAGTAACCATAAGTAATCTATGCAATCTTCTGAATAAAGGAAATTTAATCAAGCACAGAAATCAAGCCATAGTCCCTGGACTGTAGCCTTGCTCTGTTGGGGTTATATCAGCTTCCAACTTCCAAATTTATTCTACATCAGCCTTACCGGTGTTTGTAAGGCCCCAACTTAGATATTTAAAATAGCTTAAATAAGAAATCAGTCTGAGTTGAGACTTATCTTACAGCCTTTATAATTTTGGTTATTAGCCTTGTACAACGGTTGTAAAATGCGTTTTGGGGGCGCAGCGACGGTGGATATCCGGCAGATAGATATCCGAGAGATGGATTCAAGAAGTGTAAGGAACTTTCTGAGAATGATAATATGAACCGGAATTTAAATCGTGTAACAAAAAATGATCACCATAAGGACGGTTCGTTGAAACTCTCAGGTCGATCACAGTTATGATTTAAAGTTGCAAGTAAACTAAAATTTCCGGAAGGTATAATTAGGATTTACCATATTTCCCTTTAGTTTGTCAACGCATACAACTGTTAGCAAAAAGCGTAAAGCCTTTTTTTCCAAAATAGAAAGCTGAAAACTACTTTTTTCGTCATTCTTATCCCCTTGGACTTTTCAACTTAGGTAGGAAATTATTCTTGAAATCACTCTTTTGTCTCTTTGTCAGGAAAAGGGGGAGTCCAGTGAGATCGGGCAGGGCCAGTCTCAACACAGGGACATACGAATGCAGTCTTCCAAGCTGGATTGGAATGAAGGCTATTTCAATGTTCCTTCTTATGAGAGTAGCACTTGAGTTGATATAGAGAGCATCCATTTCGGAGACGAAGTATCATTTTTTCAATAGAAATTTAGAACACGGCTCCAAACACCATTTGAATAACGAAAGTGGAGATGGTGTTTCGCCATACGAACTGACAAATTGGTTACCAGGCAACCCTCAGGAAGAAATCCAAATGACTTTAGATACCGCACCAGTGGGCGCACTCTTCCACGGTAGATTGCGATCACATGCTTGTTTTGTTAGACGAAACACATGAAAGAACGTGCTAAGATAGCATCGACTCAGATATGTGCTTCAGCGTAAATGATGCACCGGGCCTTGATGATGTCTTTGACGTTCAGGAAGAAATGGGTCCTGTCGAGTATCTGCCGATGGATGCATCCGCCACAACTCATCATGCTAACGATGATCTGTCCAATTAATTCACATCCGACAGCTTGTACCTGCTGTTCATCTCTAACACTTAAAGCTCAGATATTTGCAATGTAGCTCAGAATATCAATATGGATTCCGTTAAATTTCTCCAAAACCCCTCCCGTGGATTGGTAACAGTAGCTAGAATGATTTGTGAGTTACTTTCCGAACCAAAATCAGATTACTTAGCGTTTACTCTTGTTTGTGCGCTTGACAATGCCTTAAAGGAGATGAAAGACGCTTATACTTACCCCCTGTTCAAACCGCCTGCGTGTAAAAGAGGTAAGAAATAATTCAGCTCTGATATCAAGAGAAATTATAAAATAATTCAAATAGTACGCGCGCTCTGATTGGCCATAAAACCATTTTACATGAGCGTATATAAACACGGTTTTCGTTCCTCTTTCATTAGTTATTTTATAAAAGAAATGGAAAATGGTTTCCGTGTTTACATAGCCTGATGTGAACACTTGGGAGATTTGGAGAACACTCGATAAGCTGGAAACCACTCCGCTTTGCGTCGTGGTTTCCTACGCTTATCTCGTGTTCTCCCAACCTCCCGCGTGTTTACATCAGGCTATGTAAACACGGAAACCATTTTACATTTCTTCAATGTTAAAAAAATGGCAAAACAAGCTTGGGGTCACCCAGCTTTGCATGTTTTTGGTCTTTCCTCGGCTTTAAGGTCCTAATCTTTGTCAGCTTTTTTTAAGAAGCCATACAGCCTACCAATTTTATAGATTTAACCGCAATGATGGATTGTATAAGAGATATTGTCCAACATCAGAGGGAAACTAAAGGTCTCCTAATTTTATGATAAGTTGATTTTAGCGTCATCGTCTGTGAGAAAATTTGATTTGGATGTTACAAGTATATTTTGTCTTAATTTTACCTGGATGAATGAAAACCATTATTTTCAAAATTATATCAAGTTGGGTGGTTGGTTGTATCCTAATAGCTTTAGATAACTACGTGAATGCAATCAAATCTTTTCATTGTTACGTACAAGGATGGTGACATACACAATCGGCGAAGAAAAATATCTTTCGCTGTACTAAAATTGACGGAAGGGATCGGTACAAATTATAGCCAGACTAACACTAAAAAAAACTGGACTTGTAAAGGAAGACACCAGGCATCAATGTCGTGTGTTGCTGCTGTATTTTGATGAGATCCAGAATATTGTACTGTTGTTTAAAACCTTGCTATTTTGTTAGCAATTCAAGGTGAATCATTAGATACTTATGATTATCATAATGGAAAATTAATTGCAATATTTTAATAAACGAGGTAATCGTTAAGATAAAAAATTTAAAAATTTAAAATGTAATTACGTCGCATAACAACGGTAGCACTCTGCATACCCTTCACTATCTCGATCGGTACTGCACATGCTCTACTGCTATATAGAACAATAAAATGGAAACTTGCAAATGGTTTTTAAAGTTCTCTTTGCTGGCTCTAGTTCACAGCTCTCCTTTGTCGTGAATGGGTGGTGATCACGAGTTTATTGTTGAACGCTAATGGTTCGTTTGATACTTTTTGTTATAACCTGGACTCGGTAAGCTATACAGAGGATGGTAATTTACCTTACAACTAGCGATGTCCGCAATTTTATTCTTACACCAGCTGCGGTTAACCCTTTCGCTTCCAAGATCTCATTGGTAATTCTCTTTACCGTCAGTCACACAATTCTTGTGATGCTAGTTCTGAGAATTTGGTATTGAATCAACGAACAATTCCCCTAATGATATTTTCCTTTATTCTCATCACTTATCTGCTTGATACTGTACAAGTATTGTAAGGAGAAATTCTTTCTTGGTCACTTATGGGAGTTTAAGGGTTAACGAGTCCCATAGTATCTGAAGTTAGATATACTAAATGAAGCTTCCCATGAAAACTGGCATGGTGTCCTCCAGCGCTATAAAAGGCTCGTTTTGAGTTGTTGCTTTGGTATTTGTCTTCTCTGAGCTCGTCTTCTTGCCCTCTAACATAGTCAGATCGACAGTCTCAGTACAGCGAGCTACTCTAGATCTAGAAGAAATAATTGGTAAGGACTGGGACTTGCAAGCGACAGATCGGCTCATTCTGATGTTGGCTGCCCCAAGACCTTTTTCAGCGTCGCTTGCAGACTTGTTAACTCGTATCCTCTGTCTATAAGGGATATCTTGCCTTGCACTTCTTCTCCTGGAGCGCTTGGACTGAGGTTGCGCGGCCGCCTCCATTTCTCTTAAGGCTGCATTCAGGAGGCGAACGAAAATAGAATCAAGATGGTCTGATCTTGGTTTTGAGAGTAACTCACACAATCTCCTTATTGCAGTTATCAAACCACGGGAAGGGTTTTGAAGACCTTTCGCGAGCCCAAAATTAAAGCCTTGAAATGCGTTGCATGGGTTGGAAGACGGAATGTAAACATGTGGCGGTTGACATGAACTATGAGACCAGTAAGACTGATAAGGGCTGTCATTAAAGTGAGGAGATGATCCTGTTGAAGGTGGTTCTGTTGCCATATCTGGCCCAAAAAAATCCATTTCAGCATCAAGGACATCAAAGACATCATCTAGACTCGGTGCATCATCTATGCTTGGTATTGGTAACTCAAAATCAATGCTTTCAAAAGACATCTTTCTGTCGATTACATCTGACACACTTGCCGGGTCGGAAGAAACTGATAATTGCCATGGCCCGTTGCAAAGTTTGTCTTCCGCATCCATTTTTAAAGTTATTTCATTTGTTATGGGTTGAGAAAGTGATGAGTTAAATGAATCACTGGTTTGAATTGAAGTATTACTGGAACTGTCTCTATTGTTATGTTTGATTTTCGAGTGGCATTCCTGCTTCCAAAGATGCCTGTAATCAGCCATTTTCAAGCAAGCTTCGCTCGTGGTTTTTTCCTCCACATTTTGTCCTACACCTTCCAAATGATTGTAACGCGATTGACAATTCACTCCAGCAGCGTTAAAAACGATTCTCTTTTGCTGTGGATAATGTTCATTTTCTGATTTCATTTTGATTTCTTTCCTTTTCTGCAATGAGAACACACAGACGTAATTATTTCATGCCTAAATCTTTAAAAAATCTGTATGTACAGATATGTTTGCCACAGCGTTGCCAATTTACGTAGCGCAGCGAATCCTCTGTCAGGCTCACTCATTGGAAATAAACATACAAACCAAAAGAGCTTATACTCACAAACCCTAAACATACTTATCAAAAACTTTTCCCACATATGAACGATCAGTTTTGCCTGTGTCGAACAGGACAAATATTTTGTACCATCCTTGAAGTGCAGAGTTTGCAATACGAAGAGGAGTTGGCTTTGATTAGTTCTGATTATACTCGCTCGATTGCTAAAAGGTTTATACCTAAAAGCGTGATCCATTGACAGTGAGATCCGATGGCTTGACGGGAAACGTTCACACAGATACATAATCAGTGATTTCCTTATTCGTTATTTATATTGATTATTTTTCATTAATAATCCTTTTTCTTTTTCAGGAAAGCTTAGATAGCTTCCATCATTCACCACGTGCAACTAATGGTGGTTATGACATACATGTGACCCATAAAGCCAGGTCTCATCGATCGCGGTAAAAGCTTGTTAGGTGTCAACATCTTGGCAATCGCGTGCATAACGTAAAGTTGATTGGGAAAAGAAATTTCCTTTCATCAATCAGGCAAGTATTTTAAAGATGTTATCAAACAATTAAAAATTGGTGCGTGACCAACCCTCTCTGGTGTGCGTCTGACCCTCCTTCCTTCCTTCCGGGTGAACCCATCAAAAAGACCGCGCTAAAGCTTTGGGTTTTAACCATTCAAATGAGCTTTTACTTCTCTTTTATGAATTTAACCTGTGTTGCATTAATCATGTAAGATCGCCCAGAGGTTATGTGCAGTTTTTTTCCTGGTGTTTAAGATCATCTCAATAAGTAGAGCTGTTCACGCGATCAGCTTCGTTAAAGAGGCTAGTTTATTAAATTTAAAGAAACATTAGGCTCGATGCGTACTGTATGTTTTCGTCTTCTGTTAATCAAAAGCGTCAGTGACATCTTATAACCTAAAATTTAAACGTAAATGCAACAAAAATTCATTTACATAAATTAACTTGTGTTAGCCATAAAGTAAAGATTTTAAATTTAGTTGTCTTTCGTGCTTATTTCCGTCCAAAGGAAACAAAACCGACAGTTTTAAAATATTGTCCATCACGAAGCGTACTGGCCTAACATCGTGTTTTGCACCCCCTGTAGAGAGCAAGATTTGGAACTTGTTCGAAGGATTGCTTAATCTTTGTGCCATATCGCGCCCCGTGGTAAGGTGGCAGAAGCACGCACTTGTCAAATATCAAAATATCTGGCATGAATGACTTAAAAAAAAGAGTTGGTTGCGAAAAAGTTTGAACCATCAATTCACAGAGAAACAGCTGCATCGTTTACATTTTGAAGGAAACTGTCTACCCATTACCCTTTCCGGCCATGGTCTTAGTTTAGGAAGCCATGATGGCAAAATTCCCGACCAGTCTTAAGTTCTGCATATTCGCCGACGTTTTAATTTTTTTTCCGTTATCGTCTATTCTTTTAACATGATTCATAAGACTTTTGAAAGAAATGAAACAACACTGGAATACACATATGGACATGTGAAAGAATTTGTTCGTCCAAAGAAGAAACATTACTGGACATGGACCAAAACCTTATTCGATGACTATCTATTATGTACCGACTACTTCGATCAAAAGCCTGAGCAGCTGCGAACGTTGACTTGACTCGCAGAATCCTTATCGAAGTTTGCGGAGTTGGCCAGGAATTCATGACCTTGTTATCTTATTAAAGAGCCGGGGACGTCATTTTATTTGAGCCTATTTACGGTAGAAACTGTCAAGGATTTTGGACGATGGAAAATCGAGATGGATGTATACTCTGGTCTTGTGGTGAACTTCGTCGAGGCGAAGGGTGTTCACTCAATACTTTCTAATTTTTTCCAGTTCTAAAGCCTTATGCTAGATGTGATACATCCGACTTGCTCAGGTAAGAGTCAATGTATGTAGCAACGCACTTTGAAGCACGCACATTGTCAGGCGCTTGATCAGTTTCAGAAAGCCTTGTTGTTTTCGAGCCACCTAGCATCATCAGCCACGACATCACCAGCCCTCGTTAATTCTCAAGCCTCAAAACTTTGCCAATTTAACACCCTATCAGCAACCAAGACTCATGAACTTGTATGACGACTGGATTTTTCTAGGATACCCCAACTTACTATACCGAGCTTTAAAACGATTAATACAAAAATCTCCTCGCGTATTGATGTCTCTCGCAGTATGTGTGATTTTTCTATTGCAAGGCACTTGAGCAGTTAAGTTCGATTTCATACCGATCTTTGCTTCCTTAGCTCAGTGTTGCTTATGTACAAGTGTACTTTAACCTACAAAGCTCATGCTTTGTGGAGAATCATTTTACCTGATACCGTTACAAAGATCGAATGAGAAACTTCTCGATGGCTAATTCGAATCACAAATCGAAATCGATCTATATTAGTTTTCTACCGTGCTTGGAAGTCAGTAAGTGCTTCGTTATACGCAGTCAGTGTTCAGCTATACTAACACTGGGTGAAAGATCATGGAAGAGTCTTCGTAGTATATAAGACACTGTTCTAGATACAATCTGATACAGGTTTAGCTTTATCTCGCTTGGGAGGTAATGGACAGTGATGTCGTAATAATTATTGTACACTTGTTAGTGTTAAATATTTTGTTATAACTAGTATTCCCGGCCAATAACGTAGGGCTTAGCTCTGAGTATGAATTGTACGGACATCATTTCTTAAGTGTATAAAGAGGTGCATGTCCTGGTAGACCTTAGTTCCTTTCACTGGTGGGTAGCACATCAACAACGTTATTCTGTAGGACAAGTCAGTCGCAACATTTATTTGCCACAAGTTCTTATCGGTTGCAGGGTAAATACGAGTTTTGTTTGAGAATACTATGACTGAGAAATACGAGCACATACGAGAAGTTCTGCCTAACAAGCTGTGAGGTGTTAACGTTTAATTTCGCACGCTTCGATATTGCTGCGTCACTGCTTAAACAATTGTTTTTTTTATTTTGAGGTTTCATAATTGGCTTTCAGTCATTTTTAAAAGAAATACACATGAAGTTGATCCAATTCCGGACGGTTGCATCTACGTTTTAAGTCAATAAAGCTATTTATTCTTTGGAAGATCAAATCTGGGACAAAAGTAGAGTCAATTCGTGTGTGAAAGTTATTCATCGATCAACTACATTCCTGATGCACGACTAAGGACTACAAAAAACCCCCCAGTAAAATTACTTGTTTAAAAAAACTTCAGGAAAACAATTAAGTTAAGAATTCATTCACCTCAGCACTTTCACCGAAGGGGTCAAAATAACAGAAAAATATCGTTAAAAACCTGTTTTGGTGACCATTTTGAAACGTGTCTTTTAAATAACTCTTCGGCTTTGAATTGTAATGCACTATACTCTAGGAGCTTAATTTCTGGAAGTAAAGTGACTCACCGAACTGACAGTAATATAAAATAATTACGTTCCACACGAGGCCTAAATTATCCATAAGTTACGACTGCACATTTTGCATTTGAAGATGTATCTGCTCAAGATAAAGTGTAAACTCTCCGTCTTTTAAGTTTATAAAGGAAAGTATCCAATTGTTTATATATATATATATATATATATATATATATACATACATAAATGTTATTTATATAATTTAACTTCTTTTTGTTTTTCTTCTTGTTATTATAGAGAAGATTATCACCGGTATCGCAGAGGTCATGGGTTCGATTCCCGTTCAGGCCTGAATTTTTTTCAGGCCTTATTTCTCAACTGCTTAAGTTGAGTATATACTGCGATGATCTTCATTTGCTTAAAATGTATTTTCCGCAGTACAAATATATGACTTTCATGTATTCTTATCACAAGATTATCATAGTAGCACACTTTAGAACAGTATCTTAGTAGAATTAAAGCCTTTTTGTGGTTGAATCCTAATCTAATCTGCTCCAATTTAACGTCCAAACAGTTTGTACCATCTTTCGGAGATAAATAGCGCAAATGTGAAAACTGATAAATATTTTCTAAAAGTGATACAATTACAACACACATAAACAGATCATCAGTAAACTAACAAACATACTAGCAATTAAGTCCTAAGTGTATAGAGTTGGAAAGTTTCTGACCAACCTGTAGACACGTGATTAACACCTGGCCAAAAGGGAAAACGTCGTAGAAGCAAAACCTCTCTAGATTCCTCTTTTTACACTTGTCTTTATATTAAAGGCAATTTATCCCCGGTCGATAACGAAAATTCTGGGCACAATGACGTTGTTTTGTTACAATGATAAAACCGCCCCCGTACTGATCAATAAGTTCGTTTGAAACATTGTGAAACCGCAACAAAGACTCGTTAGTGTTTCCGAGTTCACTTTAAAGCACTTCCACATGGCTACGCATTTTCAATCAAAAACAAAGCTCGTTGCCATAACGTGACGCATTTCCTTCCATGCGCTTTTGAATACATAAGTCATAGCATGTAACTTTTGTTTCTAGTTTCCGAATTGATACAAAAATATCGTAATTTACATGGTTTCCCAAGCAGCACCGGGCTAAGTTGACCTTAGTGAAAGGAATTATCCATGCCCTATAAACTCTAACGGTGCACCTGTTATTTCCTCCTCTTTATTAATTACTTGAGAGCTGGATCTCCAGAATTAAACATCATTTTTCTTTTGCTATTTTAGAATTGGTATCTTTTTTTTCTCAACCAATTTCATCGCATTGGAACAATCAGAGGCAGCAGAAAACAGGATGGCTGCAGCCGAATGAGAATTGAAGCTGCTCTCTAATCAGCTCTCACACATAAAAATACCAGCTTTTGGTCTTCCATGGATGCTCAAGCTTACTGAAATGTCGAATTGACCGATGAATCTACTTCTCAAATCGAAAAATGACTTCCAATAAAGTCTTTTGGGGGTCATTTATTCCTGACTTTATGATTGGCTCACTCGGACGGTTTAGATTATTTGAGTTAAGAAAGCTACATAAATTTTCAAGTCGAACCGTTCAACTTCCCCTCGGCGACTCTTGCCTTACATCCTTAAGCATAGTTTATTTTCGTGGCAAACTTGAAAATTAGTTGAGCTTTTGATTACGTAGAAATTAATGATCAAGCCTCTCTTTAAGAAACGATTCAAAACTTTAATTCAACGGATGTATTGAGCAATCAAGCAGTTTTCGGTGTTGCTGAGCTCAGTTTGACGTCGCTAATAGCTGTTTTGTTTTTGATTCACAAATGGCCTCAGGGTTTTCATCTGCACGCAACCGATATGCGAGAAATGCGCACCGACCATTAAATCGTTGTATCGTATTATAATCCGGAAACCACCCCCGCTTATAACCGTCACGCACTAGAGGGCAAGTCTTCTGGTGTAAGGCTGCGAGTTACCTGAAAATGGCAAGTCATATATCAACGACATCTTGATCATACTTCCTAGGATTGAGACTACAGTCCGGGGGAGAACGCGGGAGGGGGGGGGGGGGGATAAATGAAGAGAGTTCGATGATACAACCTTCTTTATCTCAAGCAACGTGTACCGACACCCACGCACGCATGCACAGTTCATCAAAGTGTATGATTACCAAGCACTATCAAAATACCCTAAGGCAAAAAATCGACGTGAATTACACGACTCATTAAATATTCATACAACTGGTCAAAACAAGAGTCGATCGTATTTTTGCGCTTCTGTTTAAAAGATGGGTATTATGATAAAGATGACAAGTTTAGTCTTCCAGGGTTTCCTTGTCTCACTAATATCAAACTTTAAGGAGAGTATAGAGAGTCACCCATCCGATCCCAGCGTGTTTAATACCGACTGAGTGGAGTGTTCCTGTCTCGATAGGTTTTGTCATTTAAATTTTCAAGTGAACGATTTCAAGTGTTTTTCTTCTAAATGCCTGGTATGCCTCGTGGACGGAGTTCGATTTAGAGATTGTTATTATCGGTGAAATAACTTATGGCCATTAATTCTTACGATAACTATGACAATGAATTATAAAACTAATAATACAGACAGAGACTGAAAAATTGCAGAATATTCAATAATGTTTAGATTTCTATTAAACAATAATATTAACAATGATAATTAAAGTTAGGATAACAGAGTAACATTTTTGACTAATTTTTATTAAGCCTCTGAAAGTTTGTTGTTTTTACAAAGCTGGCCAACGAAAGCACAAAAACTCGTAGTAGAAAATTCGGCAATTCAGATAAATTTTACGCTGAGACATCCATGTAGTGTATTGTTCGTATAACGTCGGAAGATTGCTCAATAATTCAAAGAACGTCAGTTAGGATACCATTAGCGCAGAACCATTAGGAAATTAACAATAATAAGCTAGGTTATTAAAAAAGACATTCTCGAAAATAAAAGTAAGTGTCGTAAGTTACAGCTTAGTTAATTCACATAAGTCACATCGCATTTCTGAAGCTACGTTATACCGTTATACCACTATTTCATCGGAATTAATTATGGAGCATTACACTGCCAATGTCCTTCGTAAGAATACAGTATTTTTGCGCCTTTGTCGGCTTGGGGTCTGGATATTGCGAGGGTTCGCTCCAAGTCTCTGTTTCCGTTGTATTTGTTGTTTCAGTGAAATCTACTTCCGCTAATCCACTTGTAATAATGAATAAGTTTTTTCGGCTTAGGTTTAAGTATAACAAACGTCTGCTCGCAAACAGCAACGATCATGACTGATATAAGGTTGATAAGTTTTTGTTCTTCTGTTTTTTTTTGTTTTTTTTTATCTCAATCCCTGAAACCTTTAACTGACAGTTAACTTGCAACTTTTTATCATTTTCTTAAGTCTTGGTTTTTCATATAGGACTTGTACAAGCGTGGGTGTTTATTTGTACGTTTGAACGTCTTCTCTTTTTTTACATCGGTATCGGTAACATGCTATGAAATTAACTGAAACCGTCTCAACTTTTTGGGTTTGCTTATGTGGTAAACCATATACTAAACTGGACGCAAAGTAAAAGTTTTAGAAAGTGTTTACTGAAGAAATACGATTATCACGTTTGAACTTCATCTTCACCCGACCGTAATGAAGCAAATATACTGTTTTTTCCGCAGTTTTTGGCATGTCTCATGCGTGGGTGCGAATTGATTTTATAAAGAGTAAAAAAACGAGTTTTAGGTGTATGTAGTCTCGTGGCGTGGGCGATGATATGTTGAAGATACATTTCCCGTTTTTTGAGGTGGAACTTGTTACAGTGTTATTGATTCTTCGTGTTTTTTTTTCCGCTTTTGTAAGAGATTTTTATAGAAGGATTATAAGAATTAAAAGTTTACAGGTGGATTGTCGAGGAGTTCTACAGTGCTATTATGAATATTTGTTAGTCATAACCTTAGCCTATATACAGTTTATCAAGCGCCACATGTAGGTTTTCAAAGCAGACAGGCTTACGAATTAAAACACGTCACAGATATTGTGTTACAAGTTGAACTTCGTTACTTTCGGTTATATCACTCTGAGTCGAGAGGTACTTCGGAAGTGCTCGGGCCGTTGTCGTCGTGGCCCCACGAGTTCTGCTTACGTAGGTATTTTCATAGACAAACCCTTTTGTTAATTTTCACTTGAAATGTTTTCAAGTGCTCGGGAATAGTCGTAAGTTCCCCGAGATCTGCCCACGTAAATGTTACCGCGAAACATTTCCGCAACGACATGACGCAAGTAACACGAAGAGCAAAGCAAATCCCGGCTTTCGGGAGTCTTCGGTAGCACTCGGCTTCTGTCGGCTGCTTCCGGTTTTTAGCTTCATTAGCACTTAGTGATGATAATCGATCGCTTATTGATGATGATTGATCGCGTGAAATTTGAAAACGCGTTTTGTTCTCCATGTTTAAAAAAATACACTGTAAAAGCGTTGAAGTCAATTAGGTGTATTCATTAGATCATAACGTGCGCTTGTTTTTTTCTATCAAGTCAGATCTATTTGTCACGTCACGCAATTCAAATTTGCATATAATATTGCACACCGAAAAAACTTGATGTCACTCAACGGACTTGAAATTCCCCATGGATTTGGAATTTTTTCCCCTTTGATACATCAAACAAAAAACAAATATTTCGTATTTGGATTTTACACGGCTGGGTTAGTTCAGGGAGGATGATTGTTGAATTCTTGACGTTCCGAGGGGTCACCAAGTTCTAGCTATTTTTAAACATATTTTTCCTTGTTTGTTTAGAGAATTGGTGTTTACATTTGGTTTCTGCTTTTCCTAATCGATTTATGAACCGCAACTGGATGCCCTATAACTGCTTAAGTTAAGTTTGGTTTGCTTATTTCCTATTGAACACAGTATTGTTCTATCTTCCTCTTTCTTCGGAAACTACGGCAAAGTAATTTGCATAAACCGATTTTTCTCGAAGCTCCACTTCACAATATCTTAAGGCGTCGGCACCGTTCGGGATTCTCCTTCGTAAAGGCTCGTCATTACGTTCTAGAAAGTTCAAAATATAATTTGTAAAATCGTTTATTATAAAGGCGGTAAATTCAACGGAGTAAACTCAGAGTAGGCGGTTCTATTATGTGCTTGTGGTCTCCGTAGTCTTTAAACTTTATCAGGAGTACGCGCATCAGAAATAGAGACATTTTCAAACACGAAGACACGAGGTAATTAATATTCTATTTTACATTGCGTCAATGTAGGCTACTACGCGGTCAACTGTCCTCCTCCTTTTAAGTCAAGAGAGGCGATGGGAATGGTTTTGCGGAGAGCAGATCTTGTTTTTTACTCAAAAGTGTTAACGTGTGATCAGTGTTTAGTTATCAATGTTAACGTCATCGAACTTTGGTTGGATAGGAACTATGTTTATTAGAAACATGTCAAGTAGAAGGTTCGATTCCTCTTCTCCTTCTTTCGGCTGATTCAGCATGTTCCTTTTCCTGCATGACTCTTGTCGTTTCCCACTCGTTTGATTAACTTCGACCGCATGTAATTGATCTTCTGGCTTGTAAAACATATTTACAAGACACAATTTGTTAGGGTCTTTGCACTATAAACGGAAACAATTCCAAAAGTTTTGACGAACTTGCTTTCGTAAAACATGGACTATAACTTGTGTCTAAACATGCAATTTGGAACAGATCATAAAATAGAATTTAGATTAACATGACCACAATTTGCTGGAGGCAAAATTGATTGTATTGATTTGACCATAATAGGTCGCTTGTGGTTGTTAATGGAAGAGGTGACCACGACAACCTTTCTTCCCTCTTTTTTTACAGTCATATCGTAGGTCAGAATAAGTTAATTAATGAAAGTGCAGAAAATGATCCAGTTTTTTTCGTGAACAAACTGTTTTGCATTTTCTTTCACAAATAAGTTCGCTCGATTGTGTGGCCCCTCGGTGAAATTATTTTGAACTTCCTTTCATCATTTACATAATAATTAAACAATATACCTCCATGTTTCTCTCGCACTGTTAATCAACTGCGAAAATTGAAAGCAATCAGCTCGGTTCGTAAGCATGAACGTGCTTTTGCACTCGTGGCATGGAGACGATTGTACCATTTAAACCTTTATACCCTAACATCAGCATCCATACTCTCCAGACTGTTCCCTTTACATTTCCTAAGGTGCTGACAAGGAGAATTGGCGAGCAATTCAGAGCCTCTTTTGTTGACGATAATTTACTTACTTCTCGTGACTTAATGTGCGATTCAGGACTGATATTGTAAGGAGAAACTAGATGCTGGTCACTCTCTTAGCAATTAAGGGGCTAAAGTTCATACGGATATTCCTCCTTATGGTATTTTTGTTTTTCTGCTATAGATATTTCACCAACATAAACCGACTTCAATACCCTTCCGAGGTTATGCAGCATACACTAACGTTTCAAAAGAGCTTTGATAATGCTTTTCATGGAAAGAATTGTTCAGACACTCTGTGTGTTCTGCCACAATGCGTGAACTTTAAGCTGCAAACTAGGCATATCAATACACTTCAAAAAGACAAACAAAGAAATTGCACCAGCAGGGACATGGCTCCTTCGGACGTAGCTGTGAACATCCGAAAGAATAATGATGGAGACAAGCTGATGTCCCTGAATCAAGCCATTCTGGACCACGATGCAGAAAAACAGCTGCTAGATGACATTCAGGAGTTTGAGAGGATCCTTGAGGGACAGATGGCTGACTTTGGACCTCATCCTGGTTTTAACCGAGATTTTTATAAGATTGATCAGCAGAACTCTTCGCCATCTTACACCGCTCGAGAGGATTGTCAGGTTTCCACACAGACACACCCGCTGCCCTCTTACTCTTCAAAAGACGATGTTCAGTTTCTTCGACAGATACCAGCCGAGGAGGCAAGAAAACACCAACGAGAGCCCCCTGAGTACGACACCTTATTTGATAGGGGAGGTGCTACTTTCAAAGAGCCCTCTAATCCCAAAATGATACATAGTACAGAATCTAATCAAGACCCTATCTTTCTTAATTATTATGAACAGTTTACGTCAACAGATGAATCTGCTCACCGGCCTATGAAAGAATCCCAAGGAAGGAGTACTGCCAAACGGACTCGGACAGATCCCGAGACGATTACCTTGCCCGTATCAACTACTAACGTGGAAAAGACTGCCTGCCACATCCTGGGCACAACAGAACAACTTACTTGTATGCAGCGCAAACCATCCCAGAGGGTATTTGGAATCCTTTCGCAGATATTACATATGTTTGAAAAACCCAGGTCAGCAGAAGTTGAAGCAATTTTCGTTCACGTCCTTCAAAAGGCACTCAGAGACATACAAAGTGCAGTCAAGCGGGATAGCATTAAGTTTGTCTACTTTAGACCTAGAACCAGCTTTTAATTACTAAAAAGTTCTATATTGATTGGGTTATGTACATTGAATCAACGCAGTTTGACTTGCATCTTTAACGATGGCTTTAGACACTTGGCCCATATTTCAGTGTTTTTCTCGATCAGTTGCTTGTCACAGGATCATGGTCTCAATTTAAGGGTAATACCCTTTTATCTTGGTCAGGAAAACACAATTTTATTAATTGATTGACTCACTTTGATCGGTGAGGGGGGGGGGGGGGGGGAACTCAAGGAAGGGTAGGAATGACTGTAACCGCCTCCCCCGAACAAAAATTTTAGGGGGCAAGGAAAAACTCCCGCAAAAGTTTCTAAGCAGGAATTGCTGAACGTATTAAATTTGTTATATATCACAGGCTGCCAATGCTGGTTGAAAACGAAGATCTTTTGTTTGCTTCAAATAAAGCTTTATCGTCCGTCAGGTTAGGTTTACGTAGTGACAATGTGGAAATGATCTAGGCTTTAGAGACCAGTGTTGTTCTTCCTCATTTAGATTTTTTATTCTAGGTTTTTCGACTGTAGCAGGTCGATTTTAGCTGTGTACAGTATCTGGAAGATTTTTTTCTGTCGGTGAGGACCTTAGCGCCAACGGACTTAACAATTTTTAATCGGGAATTAACGATCCTTTTATTTCATTCATTAATAAAGTTGACTTTTCTCGTCAGTAAAGGGCTATTGTGTTTATATGATAAACAAAATTATACATGGTTGCTTGTAGATATGAAATTTCTCTTCTCGTGTTCAACTCGACAACTCGACAACCCGAGTTGAACACTCGAAGAGAAATTTCATATCTACACGCACCCATGTATTATTTTCTATTTATCATAGAAGTGATCTACGTGACATCTATACGTCGAACTAACTCAACCAAAACATATTCCCCTTCCTTTAAGTTATGTAACGTATTTAGAAAAATAATTGAATAACAATTGAACAATGAAGTTCCAAACGAAGCCAAATTTGGCAAATTGCACGGTAGGAAGCAGCGTGAATATTTCGTGAGCAGAATAATTGAACAGTTAACGTTTCAGTAAGTATATACATTTATTTAGTGGGAAGGGAAGCATTACGCGTTATTTAGCTGAATGAACGGCGTTTCAAGCGTTAGCGACCCATGTTGAGCCTTAGCGATGTGTCTCTGCTGCCGCATTCTCGCTGGCGATGGAAAAGGGCAAAAGCGGAAATCGTCCAAGATATGCAAGATGCACGAGTTGCATGAAGAGATTATTTTGAAACAATCTTATGCACTTTTTTTGGTGAACTAAAAATAACATTTCCCGGGCACGTAACTCAGCTGGAGATAGATGCGTCTACTGTGAGGCATTGTACAATTTTTTTAGCCAGCTTTGAAATCATTTTTTTATAGTTGTTAGTAGTTTCAGCCCTTGTCAATTTTTAGCAGCAAACGGGGAGGTGGTCAACAACATAGTAGTCAAACGATCCATTTCACGCAGTGGTCCATTTCACGCAGTGACACACTCGGCTGCGCCTTGGGAGCTCAGTTCTTAGCTTTAGTTCTTAACACATTTTTCGAAATCTGCGATCTATCACAAAACAGATGCACGGCAAGATAGAATCCATTTGTTACTTATCTACTTGTTACTACTGAGCATTTTCAAGTGAAAAAGGATATTGCTTTTACTTCGTAAAAATCGTTGATTTTAGGTGCACACGGTAGATACATCTTTAATCTTCAAAAAGCCATGCGTTTATTTATGGAGCGTTATTAGGGTCAAATTTAGAAAACAAATTATGTTATGGTGTTTGATATTTCATTCGGCCGAACTACAGAATTATGTTCCAGCGTTGCATGGAATTATGTTCGGCTCTTTTAACTTCAATAAAAAATGCAATAAACTATGTTCGGCTCTTTTAGAATTGTGTTGGGAGTATTTCACATATAACTAGGCTGGCAGTTTTTTTGAGTTTAGTCAAATTTTGTTCGGCTCCTCCGAATTGCTGGTTTTCACGTGACGTCACTAAATTTCAGACTTCAGAACTATTGATCCTCCTGAGATTTTACTTTCATGATGTATTAGAGCAGCTAAAAACTAATATTCAGACAAATTTTCACTCCAAATGGGTTCTTGGTTCAGTGATAGACTACTCTTGAATTTCTAAGCTTTTGCGTGACGTGGCCTTTACATGACGAGCGAGAGAGCTGTTATGTTGGTTTAAAAGGTGACTTATTTAGGGAAATTCAGCTATCTGAACAGTTCTTGTATTAGAATAAAGTATTATTGTTACGTTTATGAGTTCTTAGAGAGATAAATTCACGCTTTTGTAGCAAAACTCAGTGACAGATGTTTCTGCTGGTTTCCGGCCGCCATGTTGGTGCCCATCTAGGTGGGCACCAGCATGGCGGCTCCATACAAATCTCTATAAATTTGGGAAAAACGTTTCTCCTCATATCTTCCGTAAGAAAAATTGCTGTGACCTGAATCTTGGCGAGAGTCTTTACATATCTAGCTTCTTTCTATTTCCAGATTCTAGACTAAATCGATTGAACGGTTTTTATTTTTTATTTTGATCTATTTTGAATGGCGTGACACTGAAAACCAGCAATTATGTTCGGAACGCGGCTACTCGAATTATGTTCGGCAAGTAGACTGGTAGCCTCGCGATAAGAAATTCACGAGGAGTCCCGGGGCGAGAAACATTTCCCGCGCTCTCTATAATTTATTCTAATTATTACCAGTGTTCGTGTACTGTTCTGTCGAACATGGCGGACGAGTCGATTTCTGTAGAATTAAGCAGACATGTAACTGATATCATAAGTTGTCTTCAACGAAGTACTGGTCAGAATGATGTAATACAATTCCGCCTCGACTGGTTATACAATGCTGTTGTACGTTATTGTGACAATATCCCTTCTGGGGAGGCAGTACTGGCCCTTATTCAAGAAGCGAAAGAACTGCTAAGAGAAAATGAGAATGGTAGTTGTAGTGAGAACGTCGCGTTTCAAGCAGAGGTTGCAACTACTGGCGAGCGAGGAAGACCACGCATTATCATTGCAAAGGATCAGCTCGAGTTTTTGTTAGATTTGGGGTTTAAATCCGGAGAGATTGCATCTCTGCTTGGTGTCAGTGAAAGCACTGTTAAACGAAGAATTCGTGAGTATGAAACATTTGTGAGGCAAAGATATTCAAATATTACTGATGAAACTTTGGATGGCCTTGTTGAAGAATTAATGAGAGAATTTCCCAATTGTGGCTACAAGAGGATGACAGGCCTCTTGCTCAATTCAGGTCATAGAATCCAGCAAAATCGCATCAGGGAGTGTATGAGAAGAGTCAATCCCGAGGGCGTCCTCCTGAGAGTCCTTGAGCTGCGAACTGTCCGCCGGAGAAGATATCAAGTTAGTGGCCCTCTTGCCTTGTGGCATATCGACGGGAATCATAAACTAATAAGGTAAATGTATGAAACCTCGTTATATGCCAAGCAGTTCACACCTTGTGTACGGTGAGAACTGTACACAAGGTATGAACACTAACAAAACTAACGATATCTAACAATTTTGAAGTCGCAAAAACTTACCTGCACATTGTTCCACCATTTGGTGGTTTCTATACTTATCAAACACAACGACAAGGGTATGGGTGGTGGGGTCGGAGAGTCATCAGAGACCAGGATAGTTAAAGGTTTTGACTGTTTGTTAATTTTCAGATGGCGATTTGTAATACATGGCGGAATTGACGGCTTCTCGAGAATGATTTTTTTTTGAAATGCAGCACCAATAACCTGGCAAGTACGGTACTCGATTGCTTTCTCCAAGCAGTTGGGAGTTTTGGTCTACCTTCAAGAGTACGGTCTGATAAGGGTGGCGAGAATGTAGACGTTGCACGTTACATGTTGAGTCACCCGTTACGCGGACCTGATAGAGGGAGCCATATTGCTGGGCGAAGCGTACATAACCAAAGAATAGAACGTCTTTGGAGAGACCTTTTTAACTCGTGAATTGCGCGCATGCGCAAGAGCGAGTTATAGATACGATGTGGGGAATGGCATTCGCTCGCTCGCTCGCTCGCTCGATTGGTCGATTCCTGTAAACTTTTTTTAGATTTTAGACTTTCGAGTGCATTTTATAGTTTTTGGCGAGCAACAAACAGACGAAATGGCGACCTTCGTTGCTAAGAATAGTGGTGGGGTGAAAAAGAAGCCAATGATGATCTTAAAAGAGTTTTTTTTTTCGTTTTAGTTTCAACAAGCGGCGCCAGCGACTGGCAGGCATGCAAGGATTCACACTGAAATAACAGAACAACCTTCGTTTTTCATAAAATTGTAATTTACAATCCTTGAACTTGAAAACAATCCGAAGATTCATTGAAAATATAAGGGGGCATTCTGGTCTAAAATTAGGACGATTGTGACCACAACTTTTAAAATTCATAAAAAATTCAAAATTTAGCCTAAATGGCTCACATTTTCACCAAAGAGGCACCTGATTATGCTTTCTTCAATATTGATCTTAAATTGCTGACCATGCATTTCTGAAGTTAATTATTAACCTTATAAAATAAAATATTATTGTTAGACTTGATACACTGCCCCCTTTTGTTTCTAATGAAAATGCAGTCAAATAAACTTATGTTTGGCACATCAACTCTATATAAAAGGGATTACAACTTAATGGGGCAAAATTTGGTTACGGCAGATATTGTTGTCATGGCAACCAAATGAACATTTAGTTTATGTTTTTGCCTGTAAATATGCTTCTATTTTATATGGTCTAATTTTGTCCCATTAAGTTGTAGTAGGCTATATGTTAAACACTTGAGCCAAGTTTGACTGACATACCTTAAATCTAAGAAACAAAAAAATAGGGGGCAGTGCCGGCAGTAGGAAAAATGGCCATTTTTCAGAAAATAGCCTTAAACATTTGTAAAAGAGAAAAAACAATGAAAATGACTTCCATGCTCTCAACTACTGATTTGCTTTGATATTTCACCATAATACTATATCAAACAGCAGTAAATGTCACCAGGGAATGGTTTTTATGTCTGTTCATTTTTTTTTTTCTCTTTCTTGATGGTCCACTGTTCAGTCCAAGATCATTGAAGCCTCCCGCCTCATATGTCACACCTTCCCGGTTGGACCTCAGCTCTTCATCCCTTTGTTTTGCCTGCCTCCTCATGATTCTGTAGTTCTTGTACTGTTTGTCCACTCTTGCCTCAGCCTGTTTTACTCTTTTAGAATCTCTCCTCTTAAATTCTTTCCTTGTATGGTCCCCCACATTCAGTCCAAGCCTTCAACATGACCTGGTCTTTGGACTGGAACCACCATAGCTGCCTTGACAGTCATGAGTTTGCAACCAATCCTCAAATGCCTCTTGTGTACAATTGGCTTTTTTCTGATTACACTGAGTGCAGACTTTAGAAATGACCTCAAAGTCAAGAACTTTTCCAGATGCTGCTGATATTACGAAGCTTACACAGTGATTGGCAGAATAGCCTCGCCTGGACCAGGTGCCATCAAAACTCACTGGTACTTCAGCTATTGCATTCTCATTGTTATCTTCCTCACCCATCTCTAGAAATGCAAGTTTTCTAGCTTCAGCTCTGTTCTTGGCCAGTTCTTCTCGGACGACATCAGTGTGGGCTTCTAAGAGAGCATCCTCATGTCTATACCATGTATCAATTGAAATACTGAAAGGCATATCTAACATTTTGCAGAGTTTGGCTATTCCTTCCCTTCCTAAACCCATTTCAAAGGCACCATAAACAACTCTCCGATTTAAATCTTTTCCTTGGATAGTATTCGGTAATGTGGCATCAGATTTGTGGTATCCAGTAGCAAGTAGTTCTGACATTCCACATTCATCACACCTGGCATAGATGGAACTGCTCAAGCCAAATCTACTTGTACAGTCTTCTTCTAACTCAACATGGCCTAAAACAGCCAAAAAAAAAATAAACAGTTAAGAAACTTCATAACATAGCTATTAAGTTGAGCAGATTGTAGCTAGAAAGATAGATACGTTACATACAGATTACACGTGTATGTGATAAAGCTCTAGACTCACCTGAAGAGCATGTAGAGTGTGAATGAATCCTGTTACAAAATTTCCTTAAGCTATCCATGCTAACAAGGCGATAACCATTTGCTGACTCGAAAGCGTTATAGGAATTCTCGTCTGAGAGGCTTTCGGTCTCAGAGACTCGAATCTTTCTGGAAGATGCAGGCACAGCTGGTGGTGGAATTAGCTCGCTGACCACATCGTCTTCATCGACGAAAGTAACTCCTACTGTTGGCCGTTTCTCTTTATTCTGGCGCTTAAAATCATGGACTGAAGTGCCTCTGAAACCACTTTTTCGCTTTTTCGAAACATTTTTCCTTAAAACAGCCTGTTTGCGTCCTTCTTTTGGCATTGTAATTCGAAAATATTATGGAGCAATGCGAAAGTATTATGGAGCAATGCGGAGTTTTGGCCGAGAGCCGAATTGGCTTAGTAACCTAGCTTAGAACCGAAAAGATTGTACCTGTGGAACGGACTCTGGTCACACCAGACCGTAGGAACGTGTTTTAACAAGTTATAACGCATCGATAGCAAAAATAACGCAAAATTTGAAACCGTTGCTATGGAAACCGAAAAACAACAAAAAAACAAGGCTAAGAAAACCTCATTTTTTACTGACTCGCAAACTGGAAGTGGAAAAACTGACATCAAAACTTTAAACTAGACAGATTTGCCCAACTAAAGAGGCCATCAAAACATTTTCGAAAAAAATAAAGATTTTTAATTTTTTTTGACCAGAATGCCCCCTTACTGCGAAGCGCTCGGAGTTTACAGATGTTCAAAAGCTTTTTCTGTTATAGCGTGAGATTGAGGACAAAATTGATCATTACGTTCCGTCGCGTGTGTTTTTCCTGTGTGAAGCAACAGAAGATGCCGGCGACTGACGAAATAACAAGTTAACACGAAAATCAGATAACACCTAAACAAACAATTTTAGCTACCGATTTTCAGTGAATTTTTAAAGAACAATTTTCTTTTAAGTTTCAAGACAATTTGAAGATTCAACATACATACAACGTACTAAAATGCGAAAGTTACACACCACAAAATTGATAAATAGGCCTGAAATGAAATTCTATCTATCGATCATACGTTGCCTAGCACGTGACCTAAATCTACCCAGGCGGAGATCCAAAATGACGGTGGCAGGCTTGGCTTAGTTATATCACTCAAAACTCGTTCCCGTTTGTCTCAGTATTGCCTTGATTTTCTAATATTTACAACGAAAGACAGTAAATTTCACTTTTCACCCACATTTACTTCCAACCTTTTCTTTTGAACCAGAAACAAAAATGATAGACGTTTAAAACACATGACATCATCCACCTTGTCAAATGTAATAGCATGATCATTTCAATTGTAATGCCTTCTTATCCCAACGTTACTTTGTTTCTTTGCTACATTAGCGAACACTGAACTACTGCTCGTACTCTAAATATGACAATCAACCACAAAATTCCCTAAACCAGATAACATTAAACATAATCTAAAAAATCATGTGTCAATTCACGAGTTTGCTCACAGAGCACTTTGATTTGTGGACGTCTTCATGCATACTACAACCTTTTCTATGCAATGGAACGTTCTGGAACGCTTGACGCATCAAATGAGCTTCATTTATTTACCCTTCACTTTGTGTATGTTCCAAGAATTAACCAAACAATGCAATTATTTGCCCAAGGGCATAACAGGGCTCCCATCTCTACAGAGAGGGGAAAGAGTCCTCTTCAACTGTGGATCTCTGGTGCTGTCTCAGCTTCAAATCGTGGAATTGATGAATTCTGGAGTCAGGTGTGTTTTGAAAAGGGAAGGGTGGGGAGGGAGGGATAAGGACTTTGCAAGAATCTGTTAAAGTTTTGATATTCATGCAATGTTAAAGTGATTTTCAGACTTGTTTCTCATGTTATCCAATTTATGGTCGACACATGTGGAGAAGTACAACCTTTCAGCTTGTTTCCAAAAGTGCAGTCACAATAATAGCTCTTACATGTAAAGTAGCTTGGAGAATAAATCTACCTGAGTAGTCTTCATGAACAATTTTCTTCCAGGATTATGAAGAAACAATAACAGATTAATTGCAATTTTTTTTATTAACAAGAAGTACGTTGCAGTAAATTGGTTCACAACATGCGTGTGGTATAGAGCCATCATGAAATGTGTTGTTTACATGTTTTTCAGGGTGACTACTATGGTGTTGACTGGGATGGCCCTGCACCAGATGTTAGCTTAGATGATGAAACTCCAGTTGAAGTTCCCAATACAACAAACCCACTGGAACCAGCTCAGTACTCATCACTCACAAACTTAATTAACCCTCTACGCAACAGTGATGAATATGGAGTTGAGATCTACCTGGAGGTACTAACATTTCTTCAAGAAACAGCAACGAGCAGTTAAAGATTTAAAAAAAAAGGGACAAATTATATGAATGAAATGAGTTTAATAAAACATCCAAATATGTACCACCGTTAAAAAAGGTGCAAGAACTTGTAATTACTGATAATGACATCCATTTCTTGAAAACACTAATGGTCTGTCACATCCATTTTTTAACTTAGAAAGAGTTCTTATATTTGCTTCTAACAAATGCTCGACCAAACCAAAACATTCCAAAGGTGGCCTGTGGTATAACATTTTTCATTTCAAGTCCCGGCGCTAGATTTTTACTTTTGAATAACCGTAGAAAAAAAAACATCATCATGGCCGAGACTACACTCTGAGAAGCTGGCAGAGGAGATACATTTGTTACATTTCAAAATTCAACAGTGATTAACGTGAGCAATGCAGTCAAAACTAGTGGCTTGTAAACTGTAACAATATAAATAAAAAGAGATCCTTACGAAGTCCATGTCTAGAATTAAATGGAACCATAACCAATATAATTCTCGCAGGCTTCTAAAAATTTTTCCTGGAAATCCTCAAAACTTTTGTGCACAGTTGGTACTTTTAACACCATGCTACAAGTTTCTGCAAAGAATACTTGGTTGCTGTTGTTAGAAAATTCAACTTCAACTTTCCTACTAAGGCCAAGTGGAGGAACTTTGTCCAGGGATGTCACATAGCGAAAAAACTTTTCCAGTCCAGCACTTCCTTGTTCTGAAAGAGGAAACATAAAAATGAATACATGAGAACAGTCACAGTACCCCAGTGAGATCAAGCTGACATTTATTGGCACAATAATTCATTACTCCTGATAGTTAAAAAAAAGAGAGAAAAAAACAATTCACAATAGGTTTCCTGAAAACAATTTTTCATTTTTTGTAGCAATACTCTGTCCCTTCAATGACTTATCATGATGACAATGGGAGGGATTCTTGATTTGCAGACATCAGAATGAATGCTGCATACTATTATCTACAAATTCACTTATTGTAAACATGAAACTAGTGTTCCAAGTTAAACTTGTACCCTCCCCATCATTGTGCTTTTCACATGTGCATCCCTGCTGCCTTGATGAAAGCCCCCTTAACCCACCAAGAAAACAGGCATGTTTTTTGGGTTTCAACTTAAGTCATATACATCAGACACACATCATCATCATTATTATATAACATTTCGACACAAACCATTCTCCAAATTCTGAATGGCTTTAACAAGGAAATAATTGGCCTCCTTGTCATTGTCTTCTTCTTGGAACTCCAGGCATTCAAGTACTTCCTGACTTGTCAAAGCTCCTTGCCAAGTATTCAGGAAATAAGCGCCCATCAGGTCTGGATGGGATTTGATAAGGCCAAGAATTCCCAGTGTCTCTAGTCCTTTACGGAACTGATCCAGTGGCTCTTGTCGTTTTTTCTGCACATCATGCACAATAAGTGTCTGCATTGCATGATTTCTGTTGAGTATTGTGAGAGGCTTCAGCCATCCTGCATTTATA
This sequence comes from Pocillopora damicornis, assembly GCF_964200805.1. Lineage (NCBI taxonomy): Eukaryota > Metazoa > Cnidaria > Anthozoa > Scleractinia > Pocilloporidae > Pocillopora > Pocillopora damicornis. The sequence continues at coordinate 18,907,161 of NC_142682.1, forward strand.
AGTGCATTCCCAAGAAATTCATCATTAGCAACCTCTTGTAGGTCTTCACTGCCTGCAGCAGCAGTCACCTGTGATTCATGAACATTAGAACATAAAGTTTTCAGTCAAATTGGAAGTGACCATCTCCCAGACTCCATCATCAATATTATTTTGGTGGGGATGAAAAAAGGTTCACTTCCTTATATGCCATTGTGATGATTTTAGATTAGAATGATATGAAAAGTCCTTGTTGTGTTACTGTTTATATATTTAGTGTTTGTTTTGTGTATGGCGAAAAGGTGAATTCTAAGGAAATCTGCGATGAAATATACATTTTTTTGGAAGCAATGCTGAGTCAACATTTTTGTTCCAGATTAAAGCTTGACTATCTCTAAAAACGCATGGTTACCCCAAGCTAACATTAAGGGTATTTTTAAGGGGTTATACTGTTGCTATGGTAACCACTTATCTCTACCTAGCCCTCCTGCATCAACACCTGCTTCTCCTGCAAATACTATTCTAGGGGCTGCTGTGAAGTCAAACTGTGGATTTTTGAAGACAACAATACTCTCATTCCAGAATTCATCCCGGTAAGCACGGATACGCTTGACATGATCTTCATTTAGTTTTAAGGACCTTTTATGACACTGCATTAGCTCTACCAGAGTTGAGAATGCTTTGGATGCTGGTGGTGTAGTACTGTCTGCACTTGGAGTGTTGAATGGACTTTCTAATAGCTCTGAGTCTGAGTCTGATGTGGAACCAAGACCAATATCCCCATAATAGATGGAATTACATACATGTGCAGTACCTGCAGTGTGAAGTAAGACAATATAATAGACAGGGTCAGAATAATAGAGTTTGTTTGGTAGAGATGACCCCTGCCATAAGAAAAGGTTTGACTACAATAAAATTAGCTACAATAGAATGCACAGTGTTCACTGTTACCACCCATGTCACAAAATGTTAAGGTGAAAACTGATTCGTTTTTTTTTATTTCGTTTTCTAAAGAAACAATGTCACAAGATCCAGTATGATTTTTCTTGTTATAAGCTCCTCAAATTTAAGTTCCACCTCTCTTCCTTGGTAGTACATGCACATGAACTGGCTTTGGAAAAGATAGTGCCAACTTGTACATCCATACTCAGTACCTATTTTGCAAACATTTCACCTGTACACAAAACACAAAATCAATATACATTTACTCGCACCTGCATTACTGCACAAAATGTCATTTGCTGACTTCTCCAAATCAAAGTTATTCTTTGTGAGAATACGAACCAGATCTTCTTCAGTTTCACCTGGAAACATTTCCCTCAGAGTTTTTAGGCATCCTAGCAAAAAAGGAAAAGCCAGACTTTTTTATTAGTAAAGTTGCTTGTAAGTTGTAAGTATCTTTGTTCATTTGTTGTTGTAAAATTTCTTACCTCTATTTAATGAACTTGTAGCTTCAAGGTTACCACCTTGGATGTCACCAGAACCTTCACGGATACTACTTTCTGTAGAATTCCCAGAGCTGGAACCTCCTTCACAGTCATTGTCATGTGCATGCCATTGACTTAATGGAATCCCCTTTACACACTTCAGACAGTCAATTAGAACTGCATCAGCAGATTCTGACGGTTCCTATAAAACCCAAACGCACATCAAATTGATGGTTATGTGACCCTGACCCTCTTTCAATGTCTAGTAACTGAAAACAAACAATGCCTCCAATAATTAAAGGCCAGGCCTCAGTTGTTTGAAGGTTGGATAACGCTATCCAGCAGATAAATCACTATCCAGTAGATAGTGCAGTTTCTTTTGCCAACACTTATCTACTGGATAGTGATTTAATGGGTGGAAAGGGTTATCCACTCTTTGAACAACTGGGCCCAGGAAAAAAGGGAACAGGTGCACATCAATTTTTAAAATACTCTTCCAGTTCAACTGTTTGTGTTTCCTGCGCTTTTTTGCTAAGATGACCTTTTTTTACCAGGTAATAAGTACAGAACAAGCAACTAGGAGTATTTCTAGTCTCCCTGGATGGGATGCTACTCCAGTGCAGGGTTACCCCCAGCAGTAAATTCGCCGGTACCCAGCTGTACCCATTTATACACCTGGGTGGAGAGAGGCACGGTGAGAGTAATGAGTCTTGCCTAAGAACACAACGCAGTGCCCTGGCCAGGGTTCAAACCCATATAATAAACTGTCATATTTTGGGGTGAACAAAGCTCAGACATAATAAAACTTGACTAAAATTAAATGACCAGCATATGCTTAAGACTCTTAAATTTAAAAAAATAAAGATTTCCAGGCTATATCGATCACAACAACAATAGGGAGAAGGAATGTTACCTCAAATACAGGATTGCTGTCCAAGTCGCGTTGCAGGGGTCGAATGTACGCCAGAGCCTGCCCCAGACCGGAGCTGTCTCGTAGGAAAGGTACCGAGTAACCACTTGCCGGAGGTGTTATGGTGGTGAGGGAGGAGTTACTACCCTGATGACCGGTTCGCATTATTTCAAACCCCCCACCTTCGCAGAGCTTTGGAAACGCTTCCTCTAACTTTTGCCGAAACTCAGCGAGCTTTGCTTTGTTATGAAAGCAGATTTTTCGTCTGCCCAGGCCAGCCTGTTGTAAGGCGAATTTGGCTGCTCTTGTTGGAGCTCGGGACTGGTCTTTCGCAGCCAAACAGAAGAACTCGTGTGTCCACGTTTCTTTTGGCTGAAATAGTTTTGGTTTCGGATAGTTCCTCTTGGTTTGCCTCGAAGATGACAAAGGAGTACTGTTATGAACACTGTAGGGGGCAAACAGTTTGCGGAAATTTTGCACAATACCACTTGCTCCAACCTGACCATGTGCTTGACTAATCTGTTCAGCTGCCGGTTGATATGGTTCGCTATCACCCTCACTGAGAAGCGAGGTAACTTCCCGTAGAAGTTTAATTGCTTTAGCACTTTTGCATTTGTTTCGATTTTCTTGGTTTTCGTCGCGATCGCCTCTTCCACGTTTGTTCTCCGCCATGTTCGACAGAACAGTACACGAACACTGGTAAAATTAGAATAAATTATAGAAAGCGCAGAGAGCGCGGGAAATGTTTCTCGCCCCGGGACTCCTCGTGAATTTCTTATCGCGAGGCTACCAGTCTACTTGCCGAACATAATTCGAGTAGCCGCGTTCCGAACATAATTCGGAGGAGCAGAACAAAATTGGATTAAACTCAAAAAAACTGCCAGCCTAGTTATATGTGAAATACTCCCAACACAATTCTAAAAGAGCCGAACATAGTTTATTGCATTTTTTATTGAAGTTAAAAGAGCCGAACATAATTCCATGCAACGCTGGAACATAATTCTGTAGTTCGGCCGAATGAAATATCAAACACCATAACATAATTTGTTTTCTAAATTTGACCCTAATAACGCTCCATATTTATTTAGAAGTAAGCACTTCTAAAATTCAGAAAAGTGAGTTTTACAAAGCCTAGTGGACCAATTTTGGCCCCTTCTTCTCTAATTTAGAGCTCTTGAAAGCCGATCATGACATCTTATTTTTTGTTAAAATAATCAGAGCTAGTACTTTAATCCAAGCAAGCACTTTACAACGCATGTAAAACGTGGACGTCATCTCCTCATTAGGATGTAAGCAGGAAGCGTAAGCACTAAGCGTATCGTATACTGTCATGATAACTTTCCGATTGCTCCAGACTGCATAATATAGTAGATTTCCATAAAAGTTCCGCGGACTAAGAAGCTTAATGTGGTATTATTCACCGCCCTTGACAGCTAACTGCTACCATTAAAACATCGCTTCACGCGAGAAATTTAATACCTGAATGACATTCAGCGCAGGTCAAATGGTAAAATCAGATCCAAAGTTGTGCCAAAATTATGAATCGTGCCAAAAATATAAATCGCCAGTGATAAAAGTCAATCGTTCATGGTAGCAACAAATCTTAACTTAAAATCAATTTAGGTGACGTTCTAGAATGGTCAATCGTTGGTGTTGAACCTCAGTCCCTTGTGTTGATGTACTAAACGCCGTTGTAAGACTCCAATTGAAATCGCTAATTAAATATCGCTGATGTTCTGTGGAAGGTCAATAGCGCCAATGTCAGTCGTTGTTTTTAGTATCCTGATCAATATTGTTTTGGAATAATAGTGAAATATCAAATCCCTTATTCAACGGTTTGGCATACAATTCTGGCGTAAATTCTGCTCAATGCTCGAACGTTCCTTCGCAAAAAAAATATATTTTGTCGAATGTCAAAAATATTTTGGGATTGTTCCTTGTCGCCTCCCGTATGGATGGGTAAATGCAACCGAAAGTAGAATCAACAACAAATCGTCACTAACACTTTACAGAAGCAGTTCCATTCATCACAAACGATCTGGAACAAAACAAGAGGGAAACTTTGTCCGCAATTAACGCCGGATATTATAGTGTAAGGGATTTTGCGGACAATTATTATACAAAAACACCGGCTTCTTTGAAGTTTGAAAGAGTCAGACAAAATTTTGACAAGTGCAAATATCCCAGTCGCATTTTTTCGCTTTATGACTTCATTTTCCGGTTGCTGTTCTTTTTTTTGTTTTGTTTTGTTTTATTTTTGGCGTCTTACCATGTTTTTCTATTATTTTAAGATTTCGTAATATTTTAGGGAGGTAAAACAGGTGAATAGATTATGAGACTCCATACAAAGCTGAGTGGGAGGGGAAGCGACTGAAGGCGTTACAAAATAAACAAAAGATAAAAACTAAAACGCCCTAGAAAAACAAAAATCTGATGATGGGGGATCTTGTACAGGACCAATTTTTCTTTGCGCTAGGTTTCGTTCTCTATGGTTAGGCATGAAAGTTGCTTTTTATTAACTTATTAGGGCGGAGTAAAGGTGGGGAAAATTAGTCCATCATCAACATTTGCAGATTCCCTCCATTTTCACCTCTTATATACAGTTTACGTTTGTCATTCTTTCGGGTTAATCATATTGGGAAAACGTTCATGTTTTGGTGAAAAGTTTTTGCTTATTTTTGCCGATCTTCCTCTGCGCTTACTAATGGTAAAACATATCCTCAAATTGTGTTTCTATGCCTCCCAATTCAAAATCAGTTCGATTCGTCTGGCAGCTATCCATCTAAACTGCGTGGCTTGAACTTGGCGGATAACAATAATACGACCTCATCAAGCAGCGAAATGCCACAAACGAAAGGGTAGGCGGGACTACAAGTCCCACAAGTTCCGTAGAGTGCAGCACTGATCTTATATTGAATGATGTGATCTTTTTGTTCTTGATCAACAGGTCGTAAAATTCAACTTGATAAAAGAAGGAAACGAAATCATTTCTCAGTGCGAAGAACAGAAAATAATCAGAAGTAAAACGATAGTTTAATACGGATAGATAAACAATATGTTCGATTTCTTAAAATAGTTTCATCTCTCGAGGAAGAGCTCTACGATTTTATTCCTCCCCTTTGGAAGGGGAATTATCACAATACTCTTAAAAACGTATTGGCCCACTTACGCAAATGTGTACTTATTTGGTGTCAAGAGACGTTTTATTTTGGAAACTTGAGCTATAATGATAAACACATTTAGGAAATAAAAGAGTAAAGAAGCAAAGTAGTGGAAAAGAGGTGTGTTTCGAACTTCACTGTATAAACCGTCGGTTGGTTTTGATATTTTTTTATCTACTGTAACTAAAAGTCTGTTGACACCGATCCCAGTCGCATTGGAAACGATGAGCCGCTCGAGATCAACAGGAAGTCGTTCAGTAAGTGACACTGTTTGTCACACAAGACATCTATTCATTCGACAATTACGTCACATTACTGACCTTTCTAGAAAACTGTGGGTCTAGAGAATTCTATGAAAAAGTAGATATATACCATGAAACTCAGAGGGAAATTCAAAGCAAGGAGCGAGGAGGTACTGTGGTGTACCTGGAGAAAGAAGAAATAAGGTGTATTTGCTGTGCCAACGATATTTTGGGAAACTAAGGTAATTATTCTTTCTATGTATGTCACAACGAATTAGGAGTCTGGTGTATTACATAAGATTCGTTATCTCGGCGTTGCCAAAGAGGCAAAGAGTAAATGAACTCTATTCAAGTTCTGACGAAGGGCCATCGGTCTAAACGTGAGCCGTTTAGAAATTCTTTATGATAGTCAATTCACACCATCAATTTAGCTGAGAAGACCAAATTATGTCTATTCAAGCGAACTCTACGACTTCTTAAAGTCGATCTTACCCGTAGGAGAGCCCGCTGATAATAATATGTTGTTTCTCAGAGACTGAAAACAAATGAACAAAATAAAAAGGCGTCAAAATTCCGATTTATTCTTGCTTAGTATTCTTGCGCAATGCTTTGTTTTCTCTAAAAACTGAAAGGGATTATTTGTGATTGACACATGTGTACTTTTGAATGAAACAACGGAGCTACGTTTGGCAAGGACTGTCACGACAAAGTTTTTTTCAAAAACAGTCAGAGAGTATTATTAACTCTCATCGGCGATTAAGTAATGTACGAAGATTTACCTCTGTTCGGTAAGTAAATGGCAAGGAAAGTAATTAAAAGGAAATTCGAATGATTTCTTTTGAAGTTGTGAGAGTTTGCTCGTTTTTTTGCTGCAATGGTGTGTGTAAATCGGGTCTTTCCTCCACAAAAACTAAATTCGAATGAGACACTTCAATTAGACACAAGGGGATTTATGCAGCTTTTTCTAATTTAATTGCTTCAGTTTCTGTTGTGCAATTTACGGTACAAATGTCCAAATTGAACAGACTTGGGAAGACTTACCGAAAGCGTATATTTATTGTAGAACTGAAAACTTCGCTCGCTCTTTTACTTCGAACAAATTGTTTGAGGGAATTCAGATATAAAATGAGTGAAAGTTTCATCGATTAATTCAATGGTGACTAAACGAATACCTTAAAGGGCATGTAAACCCAAAAATACATGTTTTTCTCATACTATGTTAAAAGTGGCGTAGAGAACGAATCTGAAATTCGTTTTGTCCAATTCGACTTATTTTAGGAGAAAATCGGCATTTTCAACTGAAATTCTATTTTCGGTAAAAACGATAGCGAGAGTCGTGACGCAAGCGGTGGAACTGAAATATTGCGCAACACATATTCCCTAGCAGAACTGGTGTGGTAGCTCGTGTAAGTAGCGGTAGTTCGAAGATGTTTTTCAGAAGATAGCGACTCGAATGCCCTAAGCTTAGTATATGACGGCGATGGGGATGGTCTAGAATCTTTAGGAAAGTCTGGGCCACGTCCTTAACAATATGAGCTGCGTAGGGTTCACCGAAGCGATCCGCAAGAACACAGTGTTGACAGCGATGCGACCTCCTCGGAAACTCAGACTGGTATCTAATTTACTGTGTGATTTACTTGTATTTGATATGAAAATCCAATAAAGCAAGGGCACAATCTAAAAGAATGCAACAGAAATTTTTTAAACCCGCTGAGCTTCCGAGGGTGTTTTGTATAAAATTGTCAAAGGTGCGGGTGTGGAACTTGTCAACCAATGCCGACAACTCGTGAAAGTGTTTGTTGTACGGAAATCGGGCAATTGTGGCAAAAAGTAGAGGAGCGAGGGTCTGAAACCCAGATAAGTTGTTTCACTGAGTATCCAGGTTTTTAGTCAATTTGCCTTGATTTCTGGGTGCTAGAGACGGCCTATTACACGTACAGGCAGCAGTAAGGCACAGAGAATCACACCGGAAACGAGTAAGCTAAATGTTTTCCGTTTCATCTGTTTCGTTACATTTTGAGATCGATTTGCTTGAGTTGTTTCTGTCATTGATTTAATAATACAGTACTACAGCTAGCTGTTTATAGTTCCGAATAATTTGCTTCTGGTAGGGCCTGAATTGTCGGTACAACGCCAGGAAGAATCAAAGTGCTCTGTGAGCAAACTCGTGAATTGACACATGATTTTTTAGATTATGTTTAATGTTATCTGGTTTAGGGAATTTTGTGGTTGATTGTCATCTAGAGTACGAGCAGTAGTTCAGTGTTCGCTAATGTAGCAAAGAAACAAAGTAACGTTGGGACAAGAAGGCATTACAATTGAAATGATCATGCTATTACATTTAACAAGGTGGATGATGTCATGTGTTTTAAACGTCTATCATTTTTGTTTCTGGTTCGAAAGAAAAGGTTGGAAGTAAATGTGGGTGAAAAGTGAAATTTACTGTCTTTTGTTGTAAATATTAGAAAATCAAGGCAATACTGTCTTAATGAAAACATTAACGATTCCCTCTTTATCAAATGAGACAAACGGGAACGAGTTTTGAGTGATATAACTAAGCCAAGCCTGCCACCGTCATTTTAGATCTCCGCCTGGGTAGATTTAAGTCACGTGCTAGGCAACGTATAATCAATAACAAGATAGAATTTCATTTCAGGCCTATTTATCAATTTTGTGGTGTGTAACTTTCGCATTTTAGTACGTTGTATATATGTTGAATCTTCAAATTGTCTTGAAACTTACGAGAAAATTGTTCTTTAAAAATTCACTGAAAATCGGTAGCTAAAATTGTTTGTCTAAGTGTTATTTGATTTTCGTGTTAACTTGTTATTTAGTCAGTCGCCGGCATCTTCTGTTGCTTCACACAGGAAAAACACACGCGCGCGACGAAACGTAATGATCAATTTTGTCCTCAATCTCACGCTATAACAGAAAAAGCTTTTGAACATCTGTAAACTCCGAGCGCTTCGCAGTAAGTGATATTTTCAATGAATCTTCGGATTGTTTTCAAGTTCAAGGATTGTAAATTACAATTTTATGAAAAACGAAGGTTGTTGTTATTTCAGTGTGAATCCTTGAATGCTTGCCAGTCGCTGGCGCCGCTTGTTGAAACTAAAACGAAAAAAAAAAACTCTTTTAAGATTATCATTGGCTTCTTTTTCACCCCACCACTATTCTTAGCAACGAAGGTCGCCATTTCGTCTGTTTATTGCTCGCCAAAAACTATCAAATGTACTCAAAAGCCTAAAATCTAAAAAAAGTTTACAGGAATCGACCAATCGAGCGAGCGAGCGAGCGAGCGAGCGAGCGAGCGAGCGAATGCTATTCCCCACATCGTATCTATAACTCGCTCTTGCGCATGCGCGCAATTCACGAGTTAAAAATGACTGCTACAAACAACAGAATGTTCGAACGGCTCGACGCTATTTTTATTTGAACAAGTTTCACAAATTGTGCTTCAAATTTGCGTCATTTGGAAATATTTGCGTTGTATGCTCAGTTTTATTTGAATCAGTACAAAACTGGATTACACAACGCTTTACCATTATGAAAAAACTGAGTATATTGAAGCAAACTGTAAGTAAAAAAATCGTGACGAGACCGGCAAACAACGGCTGTGGAAAAGACTCCGTGTCTCACGCGATTATTAAACGAAACTTTGTAGGTTCCACCCGTGACGTCACAAGAAAGATGGCGCCATTCAAAATGGTGAATGTTTCGAATTTGGAAGAGCTTTTTCAAAATGAAAATGGACTTTTGAGAAAAAACGAATGGCACCTTTGGTGTACTTGATATATTTACTAAACATCTATGTGAAAAGAAAATGAACGTTTTTTGGGTTTACATGCCCTTTAAGTTTTGACTTTCTAGGTACTTTTCGTGAAGGATTGAAATTAATTACAAACGGTTTTTAGGCCACCTATCAACCAATTTAATGGCATAATTAAGTTATAATTTTTTTTTAAATTGATGTCATGCATTAAAAAAGAACTTAATCCAAAAGGAGCTCACCTGGAAAAGAAAGACCCCTTATTCCATTGATGCATATCTGATGCATTTGATGACAAGGTACAAATTTCTCGCAGCAGGAAGACTGCATTCCTGACTGGCTCACTGATATAGTGTTACACAAGTGTAGCGTAAATTTCGGCTTGAGGGCACTGAAGTCACCTGATTTACTAGAACGTGATCGCGAACGTGAGACTTCGGAATGATGACAAATATATGTTTCTATGTACTTTGTACATACTTCTTTGACGCAGCACGTCTCATTGAATTCGCAAAAATTGCATGAAAGACAGGTATGGATGAAAGGACAGCAGGAAAAGAACTCTATTCAAGTTCCGACGAAGGGCCATTGGTCGAAACGTAAGCCGTTTAGAAATTCTTTATGATGGTCAATTCGAACTATCAATTTAGCTGAGAAGACCAAATTATGTCTATTCAAGCGAACTCTACGACTTCTTAAAGTCGATCTTACCCGCAGGAGAGCCCGCTGATAATAATATGTTGTTTCTCTGAGGCTGAAAACAAATGAACAAAATAAAAAGGCGTCAAAATTCCGATTTATTCTTGCTTAGTATTCTTGCGCAATGTTTTGTTTTCTCTAAAAACTGAAAGGGATTATTTGTGATTGACACATGTGCACTTTTGAATGAAACAACAGAGCTACGTTTGGCAAGGACTGTCACGACAAAGTTTTTTTCAAAAACAGTCAGGGAGTATTATTAACTCTCATCGACGATTGATTAATGTACGAAGATTTACCTCTGTTCGGTAAGCAAATGGCAAGGGAAGTAATTATAAGGAAATCAAATTTTTTCTTTTGAAGTTGTGAGAGTTTGCTCGTTTTTTTGCGGCAACGGCGTCTGTAAATCGGGTCTTTCCTTCACAAAAACTAAATTCGACCGAGCCGTTTAGAAATTCTTTATGATGGTCAATTCGCACTATCAATTTAGCTGAGAAGACCAAATTATGTCTATTCAAGCGAACTCTACGACTTCTTAAAGTCGATCTTACCCGTAGGAGAGCCCGCTGATAATAATATGTTGTTTCTCTGAGACTGAAATCAAAGTTACAAAAAAAAAAGGCGCCATAATTCCGATTTATTCTTGCTTAGTATTCTTGTGCAATGTTTTGTTTTCTCTAAAAACTGAAAGGGATTATTTGTGATTAACACATGTGCACTTTTGAATGAAACAACGGAGCTACGTTTGGCAATTTCGCTCTGAAGAAGGGCTAACGCTCGAAATGTCAGCTTTTTTACCCTTTAAGGTGGCTAATTTACGTTTTCAACCCAGCTGTTAACACTAAATTACCTGCTATACTCTCCCACCGATGCAGCACCACAGTTTCTTTAGAAACTTACCCCTTTACGTTTGGCAAGGACTGTCACGACAAAGTTTTTCTCAAAAACAGTCAGAAAGTATTATTTACTCTCATCGACGATTAATTAATGTACGAAGATCATGATTTACCTCTGTTCGGTAGGTAAATGGCAAGGAAAGTGATTAAAAGGAAATTCGATTTTTTTCTTTTGAAGTTGTGAGAGTTTGTTCTTTTTTTTGCTGCAATGGTGTGTGTAAATCGGGTCTTTCCTCCACAAAAACTAAATTCGATGGGACACTTCAATTAGACACAAGGGGATTTATGCAGCTCTTTTTAATTTAATTGCTTCAGTTTCTGCTTTGCAATTTACGGTACAAATGTCCAAATTGAACAGACTTGGAAAGACTTACCGAAAGCGTATATTTGTTGTAGAACTGAAAACTTCGCTCGCTCTTTTACTTCGAACAAATTGTTTGAGGGAATTCACAGTGACTCTCTTTACCCAAGAGCATCGATATAAACTTGAAAAATGTCAAGAAACTTTACGAATTCGATTAGCATACCGTTCAGGGGCAGCGACAGAACCTTAATTCACATCATGCTGAAGGAAACTGGAATTAGAGATCCGGCAGTGTGAACGGCATGCCTTTCTCAAGAATCAACCCATCCAAAATATTATTTTAGATTTGATTCCCATTTGATTCAATCTTTATGAGATTTGAGATTTCAGTAAATCAATCAACAAGAGTAACGTTTTTTTCCTGTTACAGATATTTACGACATGAACGGACTTCTGCCTATGGCGCCTGTCATGCGTAATGCCCCAACATTTCCAGGGAGTCTTGACTATGATGTTCACGGAAAAAATTGTGCAGACATCTTCTGTGTCCTGCCACAATGCGTGAACTTTAAGTTGCGAACCAGGCATGTCAGCCCATCTCCAAAAGACAAACCTGACAGTCAGGCCTGTGGGGCTTCGGCTGACACGACTGCGAACATCTTGCAGAACAGTAATAATGATAGCAATGTAGCGTCCTTAGGTCGAGCCATTCTGGATCATGATGCAGAGAAACAGCTCCTGGATGAATTAGAAGAGTATGAGAGGTTTTTGGAACGACAGGTAGCTGATATGGCCCCACAGCCTGGTTTCAGTGGTTGTTTTGGTTACAACCCAAAAGAGGATTGTCAAGTTCCTCGACAGACAGATTCGTTGCACTGTTACAGCCCAAAAAGGGATGGCCAGACTCCCGGCGAGACAGCGAGAAACCATCAACCTTATTCCCGCGATTACGGCGCAAAATTTGAGGGGAGGAGATCTACCTTTATGAAACCTTCTAATTCCGCGGTTAGGCTGAATAAGGAATCTGACGAAGATCCCTTCTTTCCAAGTTTCTATGAGCAGTTTCCATCAAGAGATCAATTTACTGTTCCAGTAAAAAGGTCAGGGGACATTTATGCTGCTAAACGCAAGCGGAAAGATTCCTCTATGATGAAAACCATGCCAGTACCAGCCCCCATCGAGCGGGAGAAGACTGCTTGTCCCTTTTCGAGCGCCTCAGAGCAATTTCTTGGCACACATTCCGACCCTAGCCGAATGGTGTTTGGAATCCTCGCGCAGATATTGCATATGTTTGAAAAACCCATGTCTGCTGAAGCTGAAACATTTTTTGTCCATGTTCTTCAAAAGGCACTCAGAGAGATACAGAATGTAAAGTCACGAGAGAGCATCAAGTGAGTTTACTATAGACCCCGCGGCAAGAGTTTGTAATATGAAGTTGTAGATTACTGATATATTTTCATTGTTCTTGATGAGATTGGAGACTCCAGTTCGATCTGTACCAATGTGTCAATTTTTTTCGTTCGCGAAATCTTGAAAATATTTTTTGTAAATTGTAAAAAGTGTTGCATTAAATTATATTGAATAGATAAAAAAGCAGATTCAAGGCTATTATACTTCAAGTTCAAGTTGTACAAAACTTGATATCCTAATGAAAATGTTTTTCGGTAAACAGATATTTCGGGTTTAGCTCACCAATCAAGAAATCGGTCGTTATTGATGTTATGGTTCAACGGGAAAAAGGAGACAGTGCTTCCACTAGCAATGCAAAGTAATTTGCATATCAGACATAGTTTGAAGCTACACTGGTTTGCAGATTTAATGAATGTAACCGAAGAAGTTACAATTCATAGACCCAACGTTTCGACACTCCTGTCTAGTGCCTTCATCAGGGGTGATCTAAACGCTGCAACAAGAGGTCCTTTTATATGATCACTAATTAGCGGCCTTTTTTCTGACGAGGTGTAAATAGGCGTTAGGAAGCAGACCGCCATCGTCACGATTTAAAGGAGCGTGGGCGGAGTTAATGTGCTAAGCCTCCAAACAAAGGCGCTGGTGGTAACGCCGATTAGTGGTGATAATTTTAGAATTATCCCACCCAATTGTATGGTTGGTTAGGCAAGTATGCTCCGATAAAGCTGAATTTTCCTTTTTGCAAAGAAAAACCGCTTTTTGGTGCTCTTTTAACCGTGTACCAAACTGGCGTTTGGTCTGTCCGATGTATTCGTTGTCACAGTCATTGCAAGGAATAGAATAAATGGCGTCGGTTCGTTGTTCTTTCGTGACAGGATCCTTAGGTTTGGCGAAAATATGCCCCAAAGTCTGAAAAGGTTTTTGAGCAACTTTAACGTTGTGGCTATTCAAAATTCTCTTGATGGGTTCAGTAACACCCTGTATGTAAGGAATAACAGCAAAACCAGTCGCTGGTTCCCTTTCATCAAGAGCGTTACTATTTGTAACTGGTTTTTGGCAGTTACGGAGAAAAGTTTTTGTATAGCCATTTGCCTTTAGGACATTGGAAACATATTTCCTCTCCTCAGCCTTCGAATCGAGTGATGATGGTAGACAATCAGCCCTCCTAAGTAAAGTTTTGGCTACAGACTTCTTATGGCAAATAGAATGGTGAGAATCGAAAGCGAGGTATTTGTCGGTGTGGGTGGGTTTACGGTAGACACTTGTCTCTAAATTACCCTGAACCCCTCTGGACACATTTAAATCAAGAAAGGGCAAATGTCTATCCTTTTCACGTTCAAGGGTGAATTGGATCGACGGCTCTACTGAATTCAAATGCGACAAGAGGCGCTCCGCTTCATTTCCGGATACCGCAGAAATAACATCATCGACATATCGTTTCCAGAAAAGGGGTTTAACCGGTGAAGTGGCTAAGGCCCTTTGTTCCACGTCTTCCATTACCATGTTAGCAATGACAGCAGAAACAGGCGAACCCATAGCTGTACCAAAAACTTGTTGATAGTATGTGCCGTTATATGTGAATTGCGTGGTTTTGAGGCAAAAAGACAGCAGATGAATAATATCCTCCACAGGCAAAGAAGTTCTTTGTCCTAGGGAAGCATCTTCTCTGAGTCTTTCCTCCGCAACCTTAACGGCAAGATCAACTGGGATTTTAGTGAAGAGCGAAACAACGTCGAAAGATACTAATTCTTCACAAGCGTCCAGAGTTTTATCTCTTATGAAATCCGTAAATTCGCAGGAATTTTTGACAGTGTAATCAGTATTCCCAAAAACAGGCGACAAAATTCTCGCAAGATAACCAGAAATTGCATAAGTCGGAGAATTAACAAAAGAGACAATGGGTCTCAAAGGAATTCCCGGTTTATGAATTTTAGGTAAGCCATAAAAACGTGGACATAAGCCGTCACTACTGTATAACATTTTGTACGTAGAGTCACTAATTAATTCCGCCAGCTTTTTTCAAATCAAGCAACATTTTGTTTAACTTTCTTTGAGTTTTACTGGCAGGATCAGAGTTTAAGACAGCATACGTACTCTTGTCATTGAGCAGAGACAAAGCTTTGTCGTGATATTGCTGTTTGTCCATAACCACAACACAACTGATTACCCTTGTCAGCAGATAATACGAGCCTGTCCGGATCCTTTTTGAGAGTTATAAGCGCATTGAAAACATCCTTTTGAATGTTTTTGGGAGGAGGTTTAGCACGCCTGAGTATGCTACTTACTTCTGCTCTTACCAAATGCCTACGATCGTCGTCGAGTTGAGAGATACTCTCCTCAACAGCGGCGACAATTTCGGCGGTCGGTATTTTGCGAGGAGCAATAGCAAACTTTAGACCCTTCTCTAAACCATTCCGTTCCAGCGCGGGTAATTCCTTGGAGGAAAGGTTCATGACCCATTCATCTTTCAGAGATGAGCCTGAATTAACAGGAGACCTCTTACTGAGCAAGTGACGGAGTTTTCTGTCATGTTTCTCTCTGTGTTTTGTAAACGTCTGCAGTTCTTTCGAATTTCAAAACTCCTCGACCCAGGAAGTTTCGGAGTTGTTAATCAAAGCAGAGAGTTCACTGAGTGAACGAGAGAATAACGTACGCAACTGCAGTATGGAACTGTGACATTCATCTATTCGTAGCTTGAGAAAAGAAAAACCAGTACGGACCATGAACTTGTATCCTTTAGCACTCCGTAAAGGAGGCCGAAATCTCAAACTCGATGGAAGCACATGGTTCTCTTTGCAACGGTGATTGAAATACAAATGACAGCGATACTTAGCAATTAGTGATCATATAAAAGGACCTCTTGTTGCAGCGTTTAGATCACCCCTGATGAAGGCACTAGACAGGAGTGTCGAAACGTTGGGTCTATGAATTGTAACTTCTTCGGTTACATTCATTAAATCTGCAAACCAGTGTAGCTTCAAACTATGTCTGATTGTCCACCTGGTTGCCGTGTGAACTTTAATATATTTTAATTTGCATATATTAATAAAATACCTCGGGGGAATATTCAAATTATGAATGCCACGTTGGGCCTACCCCTTTCAGCTCTACTCTAGGCCGCCGTTTAGATTGGATCCAGCTGCTTAGCTGGCACTCCAAAACCCGTTTCCTCGCTTCATGGCTGCACAAGTGCCTGCTCCTCCGGCGCCAAACCAAGTGCTTGATGTTGTAAGATTGGATCCAGCTGCTTAGCTGGCACTCCAAAACCCGTTTCCTCGCTTCATGGCTGCACAAGTGCCTGCTCCTCCGGCGCCAAACCAAGTGCTTGATGTTGTAAATATCGCTCCAGCATCAGCAGTACCAGCTCCTGTATAACAATACTCATACTAAATAACAATACTCAGGGTAGAATATTATGCTATGTAGTGCGGTGCCGCGGAAAGGTAAAGTGCCCCAGCAAGAACATAATAGCAGAGCTCGCAGAACGTAACCCCATAATTATACAAAATAGTTGAAACCCATCAAGCCGAAAAAATTTGGATGTATGACCGTACGACCGTACAAAGTGCTCCGAGTCGGACGACCCGGGTTCTAGTCCTGTGCCCTTGAGACGTGCGGGGAAAAAAAATGCGAGCTCCGCTTTTAGGCTTGGCTATATATTATGCTGATATCTGAATAATTTAGATGTAGTACTGCTTTGAACGCAGTTTGGAAGTAAACAACTCATAATTCAAGCGAAAGTGGTAACTTGACATTCGGTGATGCGCAGGCATAAGTTCTCCCCCACGGTGAATGTCAGGTCAGGCTGACGTGTGCTCCTTGAAGAAAACATGTTTTTATTCAGGAGAAGTAATTACTGCGGCGATATAGAGTATTTCAGTATGGTTGTATTAAATTCGGAAAGGGAAATTCATCTACACTCTCAAGAATCAACAGCGAAACATTCATGCTTTCAGAGAGCTTTAAACTTATCCTCTAAAAGGCGTACGGCTTCACGGTGGAAGGAGATTCAAACACTACCGTGTGCACTGTTCTGAATTTTTCAGTCGTTATCACTTTCGACGAATTGTTAGAGGATTCACGAGCTGTAGCGAAATTTGTTCTATCCTCTTGGTCATTGGTGTGAATCCACGGAATTTGACCGGTGTTTTAATTAGCGTTTTATGCGGCGGCAAACTTAGAATCTATTACAGTTTTACCCGCTTATTTGCCGTGCATGTTGGCGACCAGCATTTATACTTGACGAAAAAAAAATTATCTAGTAATTGGTAGGAGAATGTTTAATGGAAATTTATCAATTGTACCTCTTTGTGGAACTCCCGATAACGAATTGAGTCATTCTCGCCGCCAGTAATATAAATTAATTTGTGTATAAGGGTCGCCATTTATTGACGACAGTGCAATATTTAGTTGGTAAGTACAAAACCTTTATCTTTTTTTATTTTTCTACGGGAAATAACTTTGAAATGTTTTCATGGTTCTTAGAAGAGTCCTTTCCGTCGGTTCTTGAAGCCTCCTGTAGTAATTATATTCAAAACCATGGTCAAGGACGATTGAGTTGTACCGCTCTTCGTCTCATTGCTTAAATTAAACCGTCACTCAACAGAATCGTTCACTGTGTTTACGTTTTCGTTTCATCGCAACTTACTATGCGTTCGGCGGGAAAGGTGAGCATGCCAGTGTTCTTGGTCATAGTTGCCGTGCAGTGGCTGAAAAAGAAAAGAGGGCAAAATGCTAGAAAAAGTCAGCTAATTTCAAGGCAAAGGGAAACCTAAAAGCAAAATTTAATGTATTGGGAGATCGATTGCAGCTGAGTTACGAGAACGTTTCACTGCCCCGGCATCTAGCCTTCCAGTTACTTTTTATTCCGTTCACGTAATGTGGGCAGATACAATAACGTTCGTAATTTGTGCTAGCATTATATTATTATTATGTAGGGCATACTGGTGTAAGTAATAAATAATAGTAACAAGAATTTAAAACGATATCGTTTGTAGAAAGTACAGATATTGACATCGAGAAAATACTACACTATTTTCTGATGTTTAGTTTGCCGTGTGCTGCGCGTATTGTCTAGCGAACTATTTGTCACGATATAATTGTGCACATTAAACACAATTAGGTATTAAATTTCTCTGAGAAAGATAAGGATGCTCATGAAAAACTCCACAAAAAGGCTTTCCAAAGTGAAACTTCACCATTTCGTACATTTTGGTTCAATAACCATCAATTCATTTGCTGGTAGTCGGGAGTTGCTTTTTGATTAGAACCTCTCGAATTAGGGAAGATGCCGACATTAGCAAAAACGACGTGGAAAAAAAAAAATTTTTAAAAATTTAAAAAAGGTGAGTAAGCGATAGATGTCTTCGATAACGTCTGGGGACTCAATTAGAATTGATTTATGTCGAGCGGTTCTTAGGCAAGGATAATAAACGACACTTATCTTGTAACCCTTTCACCTCTCAAATTTAGATTATTGTCAACTTGGGAGTACTATTTTTGATTTACCTTCAAATTTTCAGGCGCGACCAAAAAAGTGTTATTTAACAAACATTTACAGCTTGTAAGATAATTTGCATCTTTTACAACATTTTTTGCGTGAACAAATCTGCGTTTATTTAACATTTCAGTGTTCGCTTGATTCTTGACGTTTTTTTTTTATATTGCAATTACAATGCCTTTAGGTGGTCATGGACAGTTAGAAACTCTACGGGAAATCCTTGTTCATAGGACACTAGTATTTCACCGGAGTAAAATTCGACGGCAAGCGAATCCATCAATTTTTTTCTGAAATAACAGAGTAACAGGTAAATGTAAAGGACAAGGTAAGACTCGCTGTTATGCGTCCGTGTTTTGATAAGTCTTCTCGAAATTTTTCCTTTTGTCTTGTGCCGAGTCCAAAACTCGCTGTTATATTTGGCGAACTTGGGTCTTGCATTTATAGTAGACTTTTGTACAACAATTTAACAATTTGATGGATAAATCGATTTTATTTATATCACTAAAAATAAAAGAAGCCGTCTCAAATGGAAAATACTTTGATTCAGATTTCAATTTAATCGAAGTTAGAGGAAGTTACAGATTAACCGCACTGCACTGTCTTTTAATTTAAAATTTCGTCGAATTTCTTGTCTTAAAACTTTATAAACATACCATTTAAATAAAATATTGCCATAAACAATACTAGAATTCCAATTAATTCTACAAGATTTACAAGCAAATTTCTTGTCAGAAACGTTATTCTGAACATAGAATGTAAATAAAATATAACCTAAATTCCAGAAACCGAGCTGTAATTTAAAAAAGCACTTAAGATATTGTTGATAGGCTGCTTCTGAGAACTATGCTATTAGCTCTCTGTAACTAGTTATACCTTCTTTCCCGTATGTTTCATAAACCTATTTTATACCAACTTCTATGTGATAACTAGACTAGCAACCTCGTTCATTAGTACTGTTCTCCAGAGAGAGAAGCAGCAGCCGGCAGCCGGTTCATCTTGACGATGGATTATTTTCTATTAGGTACATACACATAAGCTATTGCCATTGTCTTTGGCATCCACGACCAATACATCAGACCGGTTGTTCGATCGCACCGCTGAATGAGAGAGGTGTGCGTATAGTGTATGGCTTTGCAGTAATGATTGCATGAAGGACATACAGCTTTTGATAGGAATCTGGGAAGTCGGTCGGGATTGTCATCTAAAGCCCATTTCCACGGACATAGTGTGGTACCTGCATGCGCCCCGTTGGGGAAGTTGTTTTGGGAGCCATTAGAACCAATGAGCTTGTTTTTCATGAAAAGGTAGCCCCTTTGGCGAATCCGTTGCATCATTTGAGTATCAGTTAAGTTTTTTCTCGCCACACAGCCGCTGCAACCAGGTGGTGACATGGAGCCAAAAATGATAACCGCAATGAAAATCGCACACATCAAAAACTGCGAATTACGAAACAAAAAGGATTCTTTCATCATTTTTCGTTTCCACAAGATTATTAAACATCGCACCTGATCACTTACATATGCTAAAGAAAGACAAAAAACTAAATAACAAACAAACAAACAAAAAAACAAACAAAACAGGAGTAAGCAAACACACACAAAAAGACAAACATATAGTGGTACAGAGTAGAGGTAAGAGCGCTAGCCCTTACGTCAGCACGTCTCCTTTGTCTCACAAATTTAGAGTCAATAGATTGACGTAAAATTGACAAGCAAGTCAGTTACTACTGGCGAGGGAGTTTCGTGGGCAACGTGAAAGAGGACATAGATTTCATAAAGTTCCAATTTCATGCAAGATAATAAATTACTAAAGAAAAATATTATTTTTTTGTTCTTTTTTTGTTCAGCTTCACGTTCTGATCAAGGAACGCAAGAACGATTCATTAAAAAAAACTAAAAAACAAAAAGCCAGTCAAATGATACCAATGGCTAACTTATGCCGCATAAAGTAATCGGTGGGTGTTAGTGATGATACCAATAATTTGAATTTAAGATTTGTTTCAAATCAGTCTCAAAACATGTGATGCTTTAAAGATTTACACGAGAGTGCGTTTACCATTAACTCGCGACCGAGAGGGGAGATTTTACTTTCAAATGAATTGTGAGAATGCGTATTGCCTAGTGTTTGGGTTTTTATAGTTAAAAGTGTTAAGATTATCAGATAGTATATTTTTTTCTCCAACGATTTTTCCGTAGAGATTTCTGTTAGGAGCATTTACAGATAAAATTTAAATTTGTTGCGAATCTTGATGAAATTAATGACCGAAAATTTCTTTTCCAGACTAATGTAACTCCGTCTTGTAGAAAGACAGAGAAGACTGGATAAATATTAGACTATTGCTTACGTAATAAAATAAACACTCGTTCTCAGTTAGTTTTTACTTAATACACAGTCTATAAAGGTTCAGAACTTAACAGATATCTTACCTTTTTGATAACCATTGCTTGAGATTTGATCTTGAATGAAAATTGAATTAAGGATTGTTGCACTCAGCTCTTCTCAGTTGTAAGTTACTCTCACTGGGTAGCTAGACGTTACTCGGTCCTATGCTTGCCGTCTTGAGGTTCCGTGCTTGCTCTTGATCTGCCTTTCGGTTCAGAAAGCTTCTGCGATCCAGGGCTTCGTCCGTCTCCTTATATATTATTTGTGGCGTCAGCATTAGAGTGATACCTCAGCTCCAGTGCATAATATTATGCTTCCTACGCGCATGTGCTCGTTAACTTCTCACAAGGTAAATAAACTTGATATTGTTAAAATGTACAGTTAGATGTCTGCGGAGTGCCATTCTGGTGACATTTTTGCTATTTTCGTGGACCACACCACGTTGATTTTTTATGCTCCTCAAATTTGTCCCCCCACCTAGAGAAACTAGTAACGCGTGTTCACTTTTCTTTTTGTTCCGCTTCCAAGTTTATAATTCTCTCCGTTATGATAAAAATAACTTAACTATCCGAAAAAGGAAACCTTCCTGTCTTAAAATGATTTTCAAACCAAAAATTTTGTGCCTTTAATCCTGGGTGACTAAAATATGTCGATCTTTCCGTTTTCTTCTGTGCTTGAATTAGCTGTGGTAGGTTTCTGAGCAATTTTAATCAACTTTTTAAAAAGTGTGGAATATTAAGTTTTGGAATGTATAGCGTTCTTAGTTAAAAGTTGCAACTTGTTTAAGGTCACTTACACTATAAATATCTGTATGCTAAATGGAATGCGGTATATTTTTTGCTATTTTGTCCTGAAAAGCATTCTTCCGTTACTTGCAAAACAATTTCTCTCACGGTCGCGTGATCTTTGGATTGTGAACATGTTTAGGGTTGAAATTTTAGAGCCGAAATAGTACAGAAAGCATTTGTACGATATAGTAATAACAGTGTCTTAGCTTCATCCAGAACCCAACCGCGAAAATATAACCTAAACGTCGCGATGGTTCAAATTACCATTTCAATAGCCACAACGATCTATTTGCGTCTTCTTTTTAATGCGAATGGCATTTAGTTGTTTCTGCTAGACAACTTTTTTGAAAATCAAGGTAAATTGATGAGTGAATCTCTGGTTTTCCATTAAGTTTTCCTTGTTTAAAACTTGACCGACAAGCTTTCCATTAAGTTTTTCCGTGTTCAAAACTTAGCTAACAAGCGTATAACTTCAGTTTCCTATGCGACTGTTGCTCCCCCATTTCTTTTCTGTCATCGACTTCCCATCGACTTCCCCCCGTGTTTTAAGGCAAACAAATTAACAAACATTTCCTTCCACCTGTTCCGTTGCCTTGAAATTAGTTCACGAAAACCTGGAACTCACGACATCTTAATTGTTCATTATTAAATCCTCTTCAATAATTCGCTAATTCCTTAATCATGTTAAGATCATTCCTCCCACTTGATGACGGGAAGGAAATTTCGTGAAGGAAGTTTGCACCCCGTGAACACCTCTTTTTAATTTACTGTCGTCCAGTAAAATTATCACCTTTTGGCAAATCCTAAAATTATGTCAGAGCCCATCAAATAATTTTTCTAATTACTTAGTTAGTTTACTTATCGCAAGGAAGCTCACTTGTCTTTGAGACTCGAGAGTTGCGATAATTGATATTATTAGTGCGGTGGTTTAACTTTTTCAACAGATTTTAAGGAGTTTAAATCTTCACATCGTTCGGGTATTATGTTATTCCGTTAATATAATTACACGTGCAACATAGTTTGATATGTAAATAGCCTTCGCTGTAGAATTCAAACAGACATAACAACCTCCTTAATTTAAATAAAACTATTTTTAATCTAATTTAGTTGAATCATTGAATTATAAAAGATGTTAACTTCTTTAAAACGTATTACCGCGCACAACATCGCATCTTGACATTGCTCGTCCATCTGGAGAACGTTTATGTCTGAGCGCGTTCATATTTATCGAGCAGATTATTTCAATGTTTGTTCTTTCTAATACACAAAACCGTTCGTTTCAGTGTTATTTCAAATTTTGACCCAGTGATCCGCTGTACTTCACACAGTCTTTGGGTTCATCAAACCTAAAATGAGAGGTTATCAGAGAATGCACCGAAGCAAAATATCAAGCACACTTAAAAGGCAAAATATTTAGCACACTTAAAATTGTGTCAGCATGACATGACGAAACTAAACAAACTTAAATTATGCACATTTGTCGTCTTCACACTCGATTACCCAGCCTAGCGTGAGTGAACATATGAAACAGGTCGTGATGTTTCCTCTGGTTTTATGTTATATTGGAGTATTTCCTTCAAGATGGTAAGCTCGGTAAGCTCGTAAGGGTTGTTATATATTGTGAATAATTCTTGTGCGTTTAATATTTTGCTACTGATCATTGTCGAGCTCATGTATGCAAACCATCACGTCCTTAAGAGCAAACATTGCGACATGCTTAAAACTCCTTTCAAACAACGCGTTTTAAAAATTAATATCTTGCGTTATGATAAGTTTCACAGTACAGGTTTTACCCAACGTCTAACAAAAGGTTGTGTGCACGAAACTGCAGGAAAACTGATTTGCTTTATTATAACAAAGAGATATCGAAACTCTTGCTAATATGCGTTCTCTAGCTCTGTAATATTTAGATATTTAATTGTCTCAAGATGTTTTCAGAAAAGGTCCTTTCTTCGTTATGTTTCACGGTGTGTACTTTATTGAACATATGCATGCAATCGCGAAACAAGCTTTGAGCGTTTTTAACCACATAGCTGTCTGATAAGCTGTTGTGTTTAATTCACCAATTCACCAATTGGTCATAACCGTGTCTTTCTTGCTTCTTTCCTAACATGAGTCCTGTAATTTCTTTGACGTGATCCGCCTATGCTACAAGACGCAATGTAAAGCTTTGTTTAACTACTGCAAAATTTGCTCCGCACAATTTTCAATCAAACTTTGCAGAGTTTTGATCACGGGCAAAAAGAATACACCCTTGCTCCTTTAGATGATAATTATAAATACGTTTATGATAATTAATGCACAGAGGTAAGTGAGAGAAGGATGAGTTTAACCTATGTCCACGTTTGCGTGGTGTTTCCTCAGCTGTATCCGAATTTCTGACACTTTCAACTAGTACATATGTTTCCTTTGTAACATAAACTCTGTTTGTTTAAAAACTTTGTGGTAAAAGGTTCTCAAACAATATAGGCCGACGCAGTTTCCAAGGAGGTCGAGTGCGTTGGGAACAACTCTTGCTCAAAAACTTCCTCTTATTACGTCATCGCAAAGAGATTTTTTTGGGGGGGAAATTGGCTTAATGAAACTCTTTCAGTCCACATTTCGGAAATAAATCGCGTGTTAGCAATATCTAATTAATTATTTAAAGATTCAATATTTTATAAGTTTATAGTTTGACGATCGATTTGGAGTCTGCGGCTTTTTTGACTTTCAAATTTCTTTGTCCCTTAGAGAGACAAAACGGATCGTTTGGAAATAAGTACCTCAGTTACAACGAGTGCTGACAGCATTCTTAAATTTAGACTTAATTATCATCAAAGAAAAGAATACATTTTCAACAAACAACTTTTAGAGAGAAAAAACCACCATTTGTTTACGACTTGTAAACTCGATCTTGAGGCTGAAAGTCTTCTGGTCTGTACAAGGACAGTCCTTAACCAAAATATTTGGTAACTGGCTCATGCCATGCACTTAACGTTTGAAACTAGGTGCCAACATGGTTATTCCTCAAGATGGTATGTAGATGAAGAACTGCTAACGCTGACGGCGGAACTGTTTTTCATCTACTTTTCTTCTTTTCCTTTAATGGGAAACTAACAAGCGAATTGACTGCGGAAGCTTACCCAATAGTATCGTTATTTGAGCGATTCGCAAGAGTTGTGTTTCATGAAGGAAACACGTTGACATTTTAAACAGAAGTTTCATATAATTTATTGAGAAATTATTTTAATCGATGGCGTCGGAAAGAAAGCTTCTAAGTGGGCTAAGTTTTAACGGACGCGGGAACAAACAGATTGGAGACTGTAAAACTGGTAAAACTATACTGGTTCTTATAAAGAAAAAAATGGCGAGACCGGACTTGAAATACACAATCACCGGAAGTGAACATTCCTGCACGTGCTCTTACTTTCTGCTTCTTTTCCTAATTACAACAGTCCACGCCTAGAACTGTAAAATATCCGAAATTTGTGCAACTCCTTTGTCGCATCTTGCTCATACAGGTTCCGCTTGCTTCACACTATACAGAAAAGTCGAAAATAGACAGCGTGTTTACCACGTGTATTTATGAAATAATTAGGGTAGTAAGCGCGCTCTCATTGAACAATTAGCCAGTTAAGATAAGTGCATGTAAGCATAGTTGACATTTTCAAGTAAATTTTTGATTTTGAGTGCTGCAATAACAAACTCTGTAAGACATTCTTTGCCATGTCTACAAAATTTTCACAAAAATCACAAAATGTTCACGAAAACGCACATCAAACTATGTGCCACAAACTGTAAGTATCTCAAACTGTCAAAGCAAACTTTGCATTGCACAACCGATCGGTTGCTATGTTTTGGCTTCTAAATTCTTTGTAACATTTAATTTCCTCATCGACGCTCTCAGCCTAAAAAACTGATTTCAGTCTGGCAATGATATATGGTCACTTTTTTATTCTGAATGAGACAGCAAAACTTTACTAACCAGCAAAAATTCACAAATTACGATGAGAGATTCAATTTCTCAACCATGTTCTCGGGCTGCCAAATTAGGAAAGGTTTCGTCACTTTCAAAAGCGATCAACCACAGTGACAGTCATTTTCAGGTTAATTAAACTCCTCCTCTTGAAGTTCTTTCCTTAAGAAATCGTATATTTAAGACACTTTGGTATTTTTCTGTCAGATTTACGAGGATTCAAAGCTGTGTTCTGTGTATTATTTATTCACACGATGCTGGTGCTTGCCACAAATTTCAACGACTTTGATTTTTATAACCGACGTGAATCTTGAAATACACAATCACCGGAAGTAAATATTCCTAGACGTGCTCTTACTTTCTGCTTCTTTTCCTAATTACAACGGTCCACGCCTAGAACTGTAAAATATCCGAAATTTGTACAACACCTTTGTCGCACCTTGCTCATACAGGTTCCGCTTGCTTCACACTATACAGAAAGGTCGAAAATAGACAGCGCGTTTACAACGTGTATTTATAAAATAATTAGGGTAGTAAGCGCGCTCTCATTGAACAATTGGCCAGTTAACATTTTCAAGTAAATTTTCGATTTTGAGTGCTGCAATAACAAACTCTGTAAGACATTCTTTACCATGTCTATCATGAAATGTTCACGAAAAACTGTAATTGTTCATTCACACGATGCTAGCGCTTGCCACAGATTTCAACGACTTCGATTTTTATAACGTGAATCTTGATTGGTTTATGTGCCGGTAGATGCGTGTCAAGACTTGTGCCCAGAGTATGAATCGAGGAAATCTCTATCAATCAAATAAATGAAAAACATTTTCCTTCATTTGTCATTTTATTAGAGAAAAGTATTTTATTAAAGCAATTGGAAACGTTTTTCCCTGTTTTCATACTCTCATCTAAACACTCGGGAGGTTGGGAGAATTCTCAACAGTTATGCAAACCCTTAACTGCGTCTCGGATTTGCATAACTCACAGGGTGTCTAAGCTCTCTCTATGAGGGGACAGCTTTATAAAGCTTTGTTTGGGAGTGTAGGCTCCGTTTCATGACTCCGTAAATAGTAAAGTAAATAAACTCTAACCTACAAATAGTGTTGTTTGTGCTACTTTAGTTCATTAGGGGTGCTCGTAATAAGCTGTGGTGTTTCTATGGTTACCCTCTCTGTCAAAAAATCACCAGAACTTTTTGAGTAATAATTAGATATTTTAAAGCCATTTTTATGGAAGTGATAAGAAAAGAGTGAGAGAAATGATGACCTGAAATAAATGTTTTGGGCCACCATCACCATAAGTAAAGGCAGTTTTGCGAACGAAATTGCTCATAGTTTATCTGTTTAACTCCGTAAGTGTTACTGGCTCAGTTCCATGTTAAAACTGACAACCTTTATTCATTACGGAATTATTATAATTTCTACAAAGCGCGGTGCTCGTGCTTATGCCAATTGCATAGTTATGCGTGCTGTGCGAGTGCGAAGGTCACAATTACATGTGCAACATAAGCTTCCATAGGACACTTTCTAAATCGGACGATCAAATTGTCGAAAACTCAGTGAAGTAAAACAAGCTTAGACATTAACTGCATGCAGAAACCTAAGGACCTAAGGCTTAATAATTTCGTTTGAGTTACAATGAATAAGTATTCTACTACAACCTAAAATGTATCTGGAAAATACACCGCTCTGTCTAAATTCAGGTTAATTTTGATTGTTCAACATAAATAATAAAATTGTATTTAAAACATTTGTTGAGAAAGAGAAGGTGCGGAAGAGGCTCAGTGGTTAAAAACACAGCATGTCCCTCCTGGAGAGATGTTGACACAACATCTCAAATTATTTTTTTCTTGGTTTTTGTGGAATGAGTATGCACTTTGGTTTAGCTTCAGCCTTTTTCGAGGTTTTCTCAAAATAAATAATGAATATCCCATAAAAATATATTTTTCATATGAAATTACAATAATCTAAAAGTTTAGGAAGAAGGACGATCCACACAGCCACAAGGAATTCCCGTCAATCGTAAGGTTCATAAACATATGCCACGGCAAGTTTTCTCTCCCTCCACTTCCATACTTTGTGACCTGTAGTTTTGTCGCATTTTGCTATTAGAACCGTGTGGTGGTAGTGTACAGGTTTACAAAAATGTTTACATCCAGGACACTTAGCTTTTACTAATATCCGCGGGACACGTTCGGGATCATCGTCCTGTTCCCAGACCCACGGACAATAAGTAGTTCCCGGTATGTTTGAAGCGTCTGCAACTCGAGTAGTTCTTCGTCGTGGAAATGGAGTGGTTGTAAGAAGTGGAATTTCACTTCTTGTCTTTTTCTTCACGAAAATGTATTTTTCCTCAAGAAGACGTAATACTCGTGGCGCTTGTATGTTGGTCTTTTTTTGGCATGGTAACGAGTTTACAAATGACGTCATTGTGGACAGATAAATAATCAGTAGGCAAATAAGCTGAAAAATACAAGAAATGATAATTACAATATAACTAGTGTTCACAAATTCCAGCAGCGATCAGAGGCAAACAAAACCTCGGCATTTAAAAAAGGAAGTTGTTTAGTATAACAAACAAAACAAAAAAACATGCCAAGCGTATGAAGTTGCCGATACAACATATCAACACCGCATTACCTTTTTAACAGCAAGGAAAAATTTAATTTAAGTAAAACCCTTTGAATAAACAGACGCCCACAAGGCCGGATGTATTTTTGAGACACTAGAGGAAATCCGGTCTCGGAGGAGGTTTGTTTATTCATGAACTTTAAAGTGAACAGTACAATGTTCGCCGTAATAACACCATTGTGTGGAAATTGAGTCAAGTCCGATTTCGAAATGAAGATTCTTCTCCTGAAAGTGTCGTAATTTGAGGTTCTCTCCATTAGAGCGAGTCCTATTGTCATTTTAGTCTCACTTTTGGTTATGTCATTGAATCGCGGACAATGATTACAATTAATTAAAATAAACTTATCAAATACATAGACAGCCGCAAACTTTGTTGCACTTGAGTAACCATGGTGAGCGCGCTTTCCGGTTGATTCTGGTTTGATTATTCGAATACCACGAAGTTAAATCCTCACTCGTTCGTAAGTTCCAACAACTATTTTTGCTGTCTATATGGAAGACTAACGTTGAGTGACGCATGACTTTCTCTGACGTAACGTCGCTATGTTAAGTATTAAGATTGTCTCAGCAAATCGAACTACAAAGATAGGCATGAAGGACTATCATATCAAAATATTATGCAGTGTTAGTAGTCTTGCGTTAACGAACAGAAGGGTCTAACTTGTCCAAGTAGTTATGGAAACCACTTCATTCTAACCAATAAGTTCAACAACTGGTGAGATTTACAAACGTTTCTTGAGTTTGATAGACGTAATATTAATTATGTTTTAATAGTGTTTTTATTGTTTTCTACTAACATAAATTGTAGCCGTGAGTTTTGCAATATTTAGTTCTGTGGACAAATTTTTGACTAGCGGATCACTATGTCGCTTTAAGTAGCCAGTTTGGTTCGACGGAATCATGCTGAAACGTGTTTTGCGGTCCTAAGTGGTTTATAAATATTTTTGAACACTGAGAGTCTGCCCCCATTAACTCTAAATAGAGAGCTGACTCGCCAGTCCCCTTTCTTAATCTTGAATTAATTAATGGTTGGTTAATTCTCAGTCGGCCGGTTTTACTGAGAAAAACAGGGAATTCTAGGACGAAAAACACAGACACGGAAATGAGAGTCTTCTAGTAAAGCCTATCAGGATTACAAGAGGTTTATTTTCAATGCGGAAAAGGAAGAAAAGGGAAAAAACGATGAAAGGAAAAAAAGGGTGACTAACAAAAAAGTTGGGTGACGAAAAATGGAGCCTTCTAGTAAGTGAAATTGTTGAATATTTATTTGGCACTCTGAGGTATTTTCAGATCCTAACGAGAATCAAACTGAATTATGTTTATGCCTTCCACCAGACAATTTGTGTATGTAATATCCTAAGGAAGTAGTTAGATGCTGAAACAAAAATCTGACTAAAATTAAAGACTGCTGTATTATGTTTTCGTCACATTTCAGAGTATTAGCCAGCCATTGAATCTTCCTTATTTCAATAGTTATTGATTTAGTAACTCAAAAAAGTATTGAAAAGAATTGTGATGAGCTTAAGATAGATTGTTGGTAAGTTATTTTAGTTAATACACTCAATCTTGACGCAGGACAAATTGTACCGTTCGAGGACACTCCAAGTCTAGTGGTCAATATTAGTGTGAACACGACATGATGCAATTTGCGGTCAGCTTGGTTCATATAACTGAATCTAATTTAATGTTGTGGTCATGACATTTGTGACTCATTCACCGACAGTAATTTTATTAATAGCTATAGAATACCTGCAAAGAAATGTTAGAGTACTCTTCATCTGTATGTGCTAAGTAAGAATCACTGGATAGTGACGATTTTTAAATTTCACTACCTTTTTTTCGTCTTTTCTTGTATGGCGAAACATTTTAGGCCACTATCGGTAATGTCCGTTACTGCTCAGTGGCACCAAATCGCAGTTTATTAATATAAAATATTTTGATGCATTTAACACTGATTTGTAGTGGAAACCTTCATACCTACAGAGGGGTAACATGTACGAAGCGCCTTAATTTAATAATGGAAAACTTATTTAATTTGTTCTGTTATAATATATAGAAACGCTATACTTGAATTTACAGCAATTTTGATGCATGGTTGAAAACCCTTTTGATCCAATTTAAGATTTGAAAATGCGATTTACAGTAATTTATTTTTCAATTCACCCAAATCCTTATGTTAAGAAGCAACTTTTTAGAGTGCAGTTGTTATTCAAAATTTTATATAACTGAAAATAATAAAGATACTCTAACCTTCATTTTGTTTAGAGACTTTCCTTCTTGTAGGTATAATCTGTGTGATTTGTTAATGTCGATTCCTCATATACTTGAAATTTACGATATTCAAACATTCCCTAACTTTAATCGAATTCACTCTAAAGTTCGGAAATGTTCATTTATATAGAAGTACATAATGTATTTAAAATATGTTTGATTGAAATGCCAGGGAAATGACAATGTTCTTTTTATGACCTTTATGGATAATACATTATGAGAGCTGGGTGTGAAAGAACACTAACAAAATTTGAATAATCTAACGTCACTTTAGTTTTTCAACTTGTTCACAGAGCCGTGTCAAACTGTAACGTCAAAAGTACAAAGACGGTAAAAAACAACTCGTTGTGCGCATGTTGATCTTTGAACCAACCGATTGTGACGGTAGAGGACCTTGCTTTTGTGTGCAGGTCGCTTTCAACTTCCAAATAAGCACCTTGTTGCGATTAAAATGAAGATAAAAACAAATTGTTCGACATCAATCATTACAAATTCTTTGAATTTTATCTCGCTAGGGAAGGAGAGCTTAACCGGAAAATTCATAAGTTAAAGAAAACAAGCTGTTGTTTTGATCTGCGAGGTTGTTGCAAGGTTCTAGAAGAGTGTTGGCTTTAATTTAGGGTTTAAATCGGACAAACGCCTCAGTCTTCTTTGTTACTTATTGTTACTAAAATTACCAATTACCATCTGGGTTCTAATTTAGGATTATTCCTCAATGATGCAATGCCAGACACATGAAGCCTTATTGCTTATGACAATGCGTTTTCTCGGGGTATTGTACCAAGGGCTTCTTGGAGAATTCGCTGACGATGTTCTTTCTTTCTTTCTTGTCCATGTGCTTTCTTTTATTTCAGATTGCTTTTTGTTTTCTTTGTTTTGGAACCTGATTGTTCTGTTTGAAATCGTGGGCAAAGGCATGCCTATCATAAAATTGTGACATCTAACGAAAATTACATATAGAATGGGAAGACTATGCCACTACTAGTGTGAGTAGCTTTCAATGTGAAATAAAATGGAACAGTGGCAAGCCGAATTGAATCGTATAATCTAGAAGAATTCAGGAAAGGGAATGGACCAAAGGCAATTAAAGGCTGACTGGAAATGACTAGTCAATTTATATCAAATACATCAAAGTGAGTAAAGGATTACATTTTTCTTCTTGTCATTTTTAGTTCGTGGCTGAAGAATCTCCTAGACGGCGTGCCCATAATGGCGGGAGTTGTCGCGGACGCCCACCAAGCAGTAAGTACCCATTGTTTTTTTTTTTTTTTTGATGGATGTCTCTGGGGTCTGTTAAACCATTGTAACAGCAAAAAAAAAATCAACCACAAACGACAACTCTTGGGATCAGAATTTCCGTTTCCTGCCTGTTATTTTTGTGTCTGATTTACCACGCAGTCCGCTGTTCACGTGTAAACTTCGTTACGTTCAATTTCCGGTTTAGAGTACCACGCTCCAGAATTATTTACACAGATTGCACAGATCTTATCTGCATCGGTTAAAATGATGAAATTAAGAGGAGAACCGGCAGAAAGAACTCTATAAAATTGGGAAGGTGTTAGTCTGGATACGTTGATTAGCGAGGGCCTAAAGATGACAACCCAAACAAGCCTGTAGATCAATTTCCATGTTATCGCAGACTCGACTTAACTTAATTTGCATTATCCCAGAAATCGTACTTATAGGGTAGGTCTTGTTACATTCTTATTAAGTCTTCGCATTTTTCGTAAGGATGAAAAATACCTTTGAATCATAATTACCTTATAACTTGAAGTTTATGTGTTAGTATTTGTCGTGGCGTACACCATTTATCAATCCTTCACAAATTTTAACAAGAACGTAAAACTGACAAAAAACTCAGTACCGCGATAAACAATCATGCGGTTTTTACTGAAACAAATTTGACGCAATCAACATAACTTGTAATATAACCGACCAACAATAACATCAACATTTCTTCTCATAAAGCTGACGCGGGTAAAATTCTTTCCATATATGTACCTATATATCTAATTCCATCCTGAAGTGATTTTGAGCTGTCTTACATTTGTCATTTAATTCTATATCACATAAAAGTTACTAAATACATAGGCCTAGATTATCGCATGGCTTTTCCTACCTTACAATACTGGCTGCATGGGTGACAAGACATTTTCCGTCAGTCTATTTGAGCAAATTGCTATGTG
This sequence comes from Pocillopora damicornis, assembly GCF_964200805.1. Taxonomy (NCBI): domain Eukaryota; kingdom Metazoa; phylum Cnidaria; class Anthozoa; order Scleractinia; family Pocilloporidae; genus Pocillopora; species Pocillopora damicornis. Next base: position 18,939,667 of record NC_142682.1, read on the forward strand.
AAATATTTACATCCAGTGACTGATATTGTGAATGCAGACATGACTAAGTATTTGTTTATTTATAGACAGCGTATTCAAAGAAGAACTGAAACGTTCCACTCATGCATTAACTGAAACTAGTGCACGCAATGTTTGTTGCAGATCAATGATCCAGCCAACCTTCGGATCGTTTCAAAAAGTAACCAAATGTTTAGTCACTTTAATAGGTAGTGAAAAGTTAATGAAAATTCTCTTTTAAGTCCCTAGTGGCAAGTTACTCGCAATCTTAGAGAAAATGTTTCAATTTCACTGTATAAGTCAAGATTACTGTATATTTTCGTAAAAATTATGTTTCAAGAGACGTACACAACATTGCTTGATTCGTTTAGAACGTTTTTTGCTTGTACCATCTTTATTCTAGCATAAAAAGGCAGGGAACTGGTATGTTCTGATGATTGATACTAAGAAAATGCCGAGGGAGCACATTTTGTCGTCGCACATGCGCCGCCTAGAGCCTGACTGTCAAACGGACATGCACATCAACTTTGTCGCTTGTTTTTGAAAGCATAATGCTGAGTTTTGCGTTCGTGTGGTCAGCTTCTTCTCAGAATAAAAACTATCAGGCCAGCGTAAACGAACCATGGTCACGGTACATGCATCCCGCGACGATAAATCTTTAAATTAGTCATTTGCAATTCGTGAAATCTTTCTCACTCTCCACCATTTTTGTTACTTCTTGGTTTAATCTCCTCAGCTCTCTTTCGTTTTTCTTTTTTTTAAGAAAAAAATGGGTAATTTTGTAACCATACAATAATTGAAGACAGTTTAAATAGCACGTCGTGCAAATTGACTCAAAATATTGTGACGTCATTTTTTAACCAATACTGTTGTTATCAAGTTTAAAAATATTACCTAAAACAATATATCAATCACTGGTTAAAACTAGTCACTCAGCACGCATTAGTGCATTGAATGTCTACATAGCATGTTTTACGCATGCCTTAATCTTTTTGTTTTGATATGTTTGTTTGCTGACCTTTGACAGTGATAGCTAAGACACCAACACAATATTTATAGTTTTAGCACCTTGATCAAAATAGGAAACCTAACAACCGAACAACCTAACCTCCAACTCGTTATTACATTCCATATTCGTCCACGTCCTTTGCCATGCTTGCTCCGTCTTAACTTACTGTCTTTCTTCTGTCTAGTTGAAGCTATTTCTGAACATCACAAAATACATAAATGTAGCTAATTTATGATACTGCAACAATATAAACATTGCTTCCACGGCGAACTGAGAAGCACCGAAAAAAGACTACAAAATGTCATTAAGCGATACGGGCATAAACACTATCACAGCTTCGATTGACAGAAATTATGATGTCTTAATATCGGGAGAAAGTGGTAAGGATTCAGTCCGAACTCTGTATGATGAAAAGGCAATTTTTAATTCTCTCAGGACCTTGAAGTAGGGTATTGTTAAAATCTAAGGATACAAAACGTCATCTCTGCTTATTATTGAAGTGAACAAACTTTTGATGCTCTCTGACTAGTTCCGAGCGATGTTCTTCCAAAGGGGCCTCTACTGGTGGATTTAGTCTATTTGAAGATTCGTTGTAACAAATGGGAATTAGGCAATTGAAAGATTGTGTGAATTACATCTCGAAGTAGGCACAAGAAAATTAAACTGGATTTATGACCCAGGCCCAGTTTCTGTAGAAAAAGATGCTTTTATTCGATTGTTTCTTGTGTGTATGATCTTTCGGAAATGGAAACTAAAAATTTAGCTCTATTATATATTCTTCGCGCATCCATTAAGGAAGACGGTTTTCGGTCCTTCTCAATTTGTTTGTATCTACACATTCTTATCGCCTCTAGCTCAGGTTAACCGATGACGGGTTCATGGTTATTTTGTCAAGAGAAAGTACTCGATGCCGGTTACGCCAGTAAACAACTCCTCCGCTTCCTATTGAAACAAGTAAATGAAAAAGCAGAAAGTTCGGCGAAAGTATGAGTTTCAAAAGCGGGCGTATTGAAGGGTGGATCTCAAACTGAGTGAATTATTTGTTTTAAATTACTGAATAACCTTTGATTTCGCCGAGAATTTTTTCTTATAGTTTGTGTTATTCATTCCAAATTCCACTTTTATCGAATTTATCATTGCAAGATACGTAAAAAATTGTTAATAGAGCTTAGTTTCACCTAACTTCTGTATGGCCGTGAGGAGAAAATTGAATTACATGGAACTTTTGGGTATGTTATACTATATAATGTTACAAATGAGATTCGGCGAACGATGCACAGCCATCTTAACAGATTGTGGCACGAGATTGTAGGAACATTCTGTAAAGATCATAGTATGGAATTTGCTGAGTCCAATATTTCCAACATTTCTTCTATATTCCGTGGCATAATATTGAACCTTCTCACTGGTTTGCTTTTAACTCGACAGATTATTTTATAGGTGGTTGGTTCAAACGTCTGGCCGAAAGGCGGTCGAGAATGATACTGCCGGCGCGAAAGCGAAATTTTGAGTTTGTATACCGTGCAAGGGCTAATCACAAGTGGCAGCCACAATGACAAACTAATGTTACCTTTTTGCGTAAAAATACCATGTTAACTAGGCTGAAAACCAACCTGGAAGACCCCAAATCGTTTATCGAAAGCATTCAAATTAAAATACGATAAAATACGATATGTAATATGTTGTTTTCAGTTTGGCACAGGGAAGTTCCGGTTTACCCCTGTGAATAAAGACTGACGAAGAAGTTGCATGACGCTTTGGTAACCCTAGTAGTTAGATAACAGATTTTTAATCAATTAATTGTATCAAACCGTTATAATGTCTGTTAGCTTTGATAGTAAGCCTGTTAACAGAGAGTCAAAGAAAACCTTTGAGATCATGAACAGATAATTTTGCGACACGCACATTTCAGACGGTTTTAATCTTGTTTGTACTCCCATCGACCAGGTATATATATGGAACAAGGTTCAATTTCTCTTAGCATTCGGCCAAAGAGAACTACTGTATTAATTAGAGACGCATGAAAACTGATCCTAAGATTATTTCACAACTATAGCTGTACTTACCACAGAAGAACTGCGGTTATTAAACTGGAGAACAGTTTCCTTGTAGCCACGTTTGAATTCCTTCATGATGCGAGGAGACCTCTTCCGAATCAGGAAGGTCACGGAAAATGACTAGAAAATCGCGCGCTGGCGAATTTTATCCATTCTTGGCGCTATTCTGGTATATTCTCTGCATTTCCAAACGTAAGCCCCCCTACCACTCCCCCACCTATATACCTCTTTTCTGTTATAGGCTCCTGTATGAGGATACATTCCCCTGAAAAGTTTTGCTTCATGAGTAAGCCGTATGTAATTTTGTTTTGTGGCGGGCATTTTGAAAACCGTTGCGCGTGTGAGGTCTAAAGCGAGTTGCCTGAGCATTCCATGACTATAAGTAAAGGACTCCCTACGGGAATGAAACTAAAACCTAGTTCACGCGTTCGATGCAAATGCCAACGCAAATGCAAATGCAAATGCAAGCAAGATCACGTGTGTCACGCAAACGCGGGGAAAGTGAGGTACGCAATCGCAGCGGAAGTATTTTTCCAAGATGGCCGACCATAGATGGAAGATGCAGGTTCAAGAAAATGAAAATGTCTTCATTCCTTGCGTTGACGCTCGCGCTTGCATTTGCATTGGCGTTGAGGTAGCTCACAAGTGAAAATCCTTGCATCTACATTTGCGTTTGGACATGCTTAGGGACGCGGAAAAACTCAAAAATTAAATCCCTCTGAAGTTTAAAAAAAAGTGTAACTGAGCAGAATATCGCTACTAAACTTGTTAAATTTGTTTCAATCGGCCGTGTACACCTGAGGAGGCAATAAATGTTCGATTTTCCATCAAGCGTTGAAAACAAAATTTCCTCCTGGCGGACGCGTAATTGGTCTTTTACATTTAAGCTACTCTTTATGCTGAGATAAAGGTATTTAAGGTGATCTAAGTAGCCTATCGCATTAGGCAGAAGACTATTTGTTTCAAGGACACCAAATAAGTCTGTCTGCAGATCGCAGTTTACAGTTTACCCTACGTTTAACGATGTGTTAGCTAGGGCTTCAGTCAGTGTAATCACTTGACTAACGTTAAGTGAAAACTGTGTATTTTTTTTTATTTCGAAGATCTGAAGGATTACTTGAAAAAAAATTGTTGATTAAATTCTGAATCAGTGATTGACGGTAACACATGTTGATTTCCTGTGAATGCACTAAAATCGTTGACCATTAATTAACATTATATGTTTGTAGCCAAAACGTCTATCAAAAAAGCTCTTAGTTTGTTTTGATGCACCTCTCTGGTACATAACATGTACATTAACAAAAACAAGGATAGTCGTTAAGTCCCCTTGTTGAGGTATTAACAAAGATGGTGGCTAGCTTTCCTTAGGTTTTTCTTACAATCATCTGTTCTAATGAATTCTCTGTAAAGTTGGACTTTTTCTAAGATGTATTATCACGATGACATATTGCACGGTAACAGACTGCAGAAAAACAACTGAGGTTTATACATCTCGGCATTTCCTAAATGCTTTAGTTTCTTTCACTCCTAAATAACTCTTTGCTTCAGATGTTGCCTCTCTCTCTGCCTATGTATTGTTTCAATGGTAATTACTTGCTTTTGTAACTTTCCACTTGATAAGTTAGTTACAAGTAACAACATTGCAGAAAAATTAGTAATCAACTTTTGAACTACAATTATCCTTACCTTAATCATTTTAGATGTCCTGCGAATTATTTAAAAACACGATCCAAGGTGAGGGGCTATCATTTCTTCCTTGTGCAGAGACTAAACCAAGGTTCTCATTTTATCTGGGTCTCAAGTAGTAAACTGATGAGATAGGGCCACTATTTTTAAACCATTCGCAATGCAAGAAACTCGTGATAACACCATGACCTAAACGGAAACGGAAGACATAAGGATAGCTCCATTTGATCTCCAGCTGTGAATCGGTTCCATCACTGTGGGTTTTGCCTTTTGCTTGCTCTTCTTGTTAAGTTAGTTTCACTTAAAAGGTTTGTGAAATGTGCCCAGGGCGTTTTTAAGCTTCCGCAAGAGCGAGCCGTGATGAAAAAAGGATTTTTATCATTATAAATAGGCAAAAGAAACATTCGTAAAAAGTGCTGACTCAAAAGTTATTCATTTTATGCAAACGGGAAACCTCAAGTCTCCTTCGCAGCCGTTGTTTGGTTTTGTTGACAGGGGAGGGGAGGGAGAGAGCGGGTTGCTTGATGAGACCAAACCAATGCTGGCCAACGAACATGGATGCAGCCCTTACAAAAGTTTCACGACACAAAACAATAAAAATCGCTGAAAACTATAATAATTTGGAATATATAACGCCATGATGTTGTGCGAAATACAAAGATCGAGAACTCAACTCCTATTTAAACAATAAGTTAGACAAAAGAAAACGCGACTGAAATGGTAGCGTAGCATTGCGCTGGTAGACCGTTTCAGTAAGCATTTCAGTTACCTTTAGGATCACGAGTTTCCTACCTTAAGTACGTCAAGGACTTGCTCGACGTTTATTTCTTTTTCTCCAGAGCACCTTGAACTTTGAACTTTGTTTTGTTGATGCGGGAATCGAAGAAAGAACCACGTTTTTCCATCTGGCGCACCCGCTGAGCCATTATTACCTTCAAGCATTTGCCTAGCGACGATTTTACTCCTATTGTCACTACCAAAGAAAGGATTGAATTAACAGGAAAAGGTATCTATATGTCAGTTTTAGACCTTAGGACATTTCTCTCTGTGCAGGTATGAAAACAACTGCTGCTGAATTTGCATATCAAGGAGCCATAGGTTCATAAAGTAAAGTTCATAAACGCTTCTCTGCAGTTTAATTGAAACGTTCCCTTTACATATAATTTGAAGAAATTTTTGAAGTTTTTCCTTTTGTGAACTGTCCATTTGTTTTCTAATATTTTATATTATTTTAAAATATAGTCTTTATTTCCTGATAAGTCTATGTGAAGAAAAGAAAAAAAAAAGATGTTACCATCTCATCCGCTTTCAGAGACATTCTTGTATTTTCTGCGTCAACCAACCGGCTTCGTGGAGGCGCTCTCATTCGGTCATGTAAGCTTTTAGATTCAGGGAACTCAGTTCAGAGTCGCTTCCTATTCAGCACCTTTTCCCAGAATAGCGACAATTTCAATGTTTACCACCATCAATTTTTCTTCCCAAGATTTTTGACATCATTCCCATCTTCTTTTCTGTTGCTTAAATTTGAGAAAAAGAAAATCAACCGTATTTCAGTGGTAATTTTATGCTTACGTCCCATGCGTGACGGCCCGACTGAAATATTCATACTTTAGCAGTCAGTCTTGTTTTTATCCTCCAATTAGATGCATCTCGTCTCTTCCTCAATCCGGACCTATACCGTAATACACGACGTGAGGGCCGAAGAGGAAAATGTGTAACTTAGTCGTCGACGCAACTGATAATTTCCTCATAAGCAACGAAACGCAAATCGTTCGGTGAAGCATGCTGCTTGCGTTCCCTTCTCTTTAGTAAGCAGTTGCGACGGCGACACAATTGTAGCAAACATTCCTCGAAGGAAGAAATGTGTTCTCCCTTTGTATGCCTAGAAACTGCGTCAGAACTCTCCGTAGTGATAAGTTTGAGGGCACCTCTCAGTTCCAAATGTAAAAATTAAAACTTTTACTAAAGCTTACCTCTTCTCATAAATGCTATTGCAAAACATAGTAATTTGGCGTCGGTTCCGCCGCTTCGCGGATACACAACATTCTTCTCCTGTGAAAACAATTGGTCGATAGTCGTGGCACGATGGTAATTCGTTATATAAAAGTTTACAAGAACGTTTGAAAGAACCCTATGGAGCCAATCCTACGGATCATTTTTCACGAGGCTCGGCGAATGCTTCCTCTCCCACGTCAAGGTCTGCTTTAGTATGATAGGATGGTGTTACAAAGAGTATTCGGAAAGTATATGCTTATGCGTAACCACTGTTTCACATCGTCCATGTTGCCATCAAATTTTGTCGGATCAAGGGCCGCGATTTATTTTCGTTAGCTTCACGCACAGAGGAAGTTTAGGGAATTACTTCCTTTCTACTTGTGACGAGGAAATTGCATGACGAACGAAAGGCAAAGCTGTGTCATAATCGTGGACCCTTTGTCACAGTATCTACCGATCCGTAACGTGCATCGATTTGAGATGATTGTGGTTTATACAGCGTCCTTTGTCCTTATTTCAGACGATTCTATTGTCAATCATTATGTCAGGAAAATAGACTAGAATGGTCGAATACTCGCAGAAGATCCAAAGTCACAAACCATTCTCATTATCTTCTGAAATTTAAAGTTTCAATCCATGATATTTTTTCTAGATGTGGTCCGACAAGCTGTCGGGTATAATTTTTATCCATTTTTAAGTAGAGAGAAGCACAATCGCAGGTTACAGAGGAGATGTTTGAATACCGTTTTAGCTCTAGTATCATTTAAGCCTTCATTTTTTTTCTTGGTTTACTCGCACTTCATATGTGAATAGGATTACTCTAATTTTATATATTTTATGTTTCTTAGACTTATTAGTGAAACCACGGTAATCTAAAAAACCTCGCAACATCACTTACAATGATTTTTTTGTCCACTGTGCTGATATTTTGAGCATGGAAGTCAATATTAGCTAAGATTTTACCTTTACTGTCGTCATTTTAAAATGAACGGCAAACAACAGGAAGTACGAGTATTTCTGCACTTAACGAGTATTTATGCACTTAAAGTAATCATGAAAATCGCTTTTTAGCGCACGCGAGTCTAAGTCTACATAAATCAGTTATTAGTTAACGTTCATGTCATCGAAAATTTTCCGCTTTGATGAAGTTCACGGTGTGTCCGGAAATGCTTGAACACTTGTCTCATTCGTGTCTATAATTATGCAAGGAATGAGTGTCTAAAGTCACGCTAGTCACGACCAACACTTCGCAAATGGATTTTACGATTTTTGACTCAAGGTGCCCCTCTTCTCGACGAAATGTTTACAGATATTCTTTCAAACGCGCGAATGATACTTTTCCACTAGAAAACTGGCTTTTCGAGGTGTTCCCCAAGTAAAAAAGAATTATTGTCGTCCGGCGACACACCTGTGGTCGCCCAAATTAAGGAATGTTCTTAAGTTGCAATTGTTAAGTGAGCCATAATAACGCTAATATACTTTAGTTGAGGCCGGTATAGAAACTCTCACTTGAACTTGCTTATTGACACGGCAACAAGTCAGTCCGTTTGGGACGATTGGACTCTATTGTCAATTCAAGAAACGGAAGGTGAGTATCGTAAATTCTGTTATACCGTTGTCCAAGTGAAGAAAAAACTCCTGCTGTTTGAATTAGCTTTTCTGGAGTACTACTGGAAAAAATATTTTCCTTCAAGTCGTTGGCAATTCACTCGTTTACTCTGCAACAGCCGGCCTTAAGGTAAATTTTATCCGCACAGCTCTTGGTTGATTTACACGAACTATAAATCATAAAGTTTATTTTAACAAGAGTCTGTTAGTCTGAGAGTTTAGGGCTCAGGTTATTAAAAACGGGAAACAAACAAACAAATCATTCCAAGTAGGAAAAAATCCTATTTGAGAACATCGCGACAGAAAAGTTAAATGAATATGTTACAGTAGATATTGGTGTTCTATAGAAAACTGAGATCCAATATCATAACAGTACAGTCTTGTATACTATCAAAACTTGAGCAGTCTGTATAATCTATCTCAAATAAACTGCAAACAGTTATTAGACGAATATTGTTGATCTGACAGTTGGACTTTTCCTTCGCTTATTCGGCCATAGTTTCCGATAACGTAATGAATACTTCTTTACCATAAGCTTCACAACCGAACGACTCAAATGTAACGGTTCAATTACGTCAGGGTTCATCAAGCTCCGGCAAAATCCAGCGAGACGTTCGTGTATCGCAGTAAGAAAAAGAGCAGTATCGTAACTTGGTCTGCAGTAATTTTGGGCGCTACCGATACATCGTAAAATTATTCATTTTAACACAGGTAAAACAGTCAGTTTCCCTTCCAGAACCTCCAGAGAACGTGGTGTGATTGTTCGGACACATAGCAAAGGGTTCTTAACAATCCGCTTACCATCGAGGCATACTGTATGTGTAGATGTGTTCACGAAAGATCAAAAAGAAGCTCTAGAGATAATACGAGAGCTTCTCAAATTATATCTCTAACGTGATTTTGGAAAATATATTTCAAAGGTTTCGGCTTTGTTAAGTAGAAGCATCACTTAGGGAAGGTATGCGGAACTTTAAAGTTACGAATACTGATATCCGACGATGATTTTGCACATTCCATTTGCAATGTCTAGTATACTTTCATGAACCATCGATCTTTTGTTTTCATTTCTTCGACTACTTTCATTTTTTCCGTTGTGTTTGTTTTGTTGAAACCGTAAAAAACAGCTTATCGATGACCCCAAGGCAAAATCGTGATCAAAAGCGATCTGATGTCACAGTTGACAGCCATCTTAAGAAATTATCAATTTGTGGTTTCCACCGCCCATGCTGTCGCAACACTTTTAATTTTAGCCGGATAGATTTGTCTGTAACTTTTACACAACCTCTTCCTTCGGTTTCTGACATTTGAGTAAATGTTTCCACCCGGATGGGAAAGAACCCTTTATAAACGATCTCTATAGTGTCAGATATTCTACAAATCGCCGACTTTTATGTATTACGTATAATTGTTGACATCAATATCGAGCATCAGTAAGATTTAGATAGCAAATTTCGTTTCTTAACAATTGCGAAAGCCTGTTCTTTATATGATTTGACGATGGCTTCCATTGGTCTTACTAACGGGTCAGCTGAGGCAATGGCATGAAGGAATGAGAGGCGTTTATGGACGTTCTATTTTAAGACAAAAAATTATCTTTTGTATTTTGAGACAATGTTTTCTCAATTCTCTTTCAAAACAGTCAATCAAAATGAAATGAGTCAACATCTGCCATTATTATGGTTGCCAAGCAAATTTATCATCAAGTCCTTTTAATCACAACAGATTGTTGACAAAGTTCAAACTTCCTTAGGTGGTCATGCGTTACTGCATCACGCCCGTGCACGCTAATTATGGGAAAACCCCGCATAATCGTACAGCTGATAATCACATGTTTAATGTGTCTATTTCTGCTCGTTTACATCATCACTGATAATGGTATTTCTTATCTGGATTTTTTTCCTTCAGAAGACTCCCGTTCAAGAAGCTGATACAAATGGCTTCCCGTTACGAGGCGATGTCCGGACAAGCTTGGCACGAAGAACTACAAAATTTTCTTCCACATGCACTGGATTGTGTCGACCCTAACTGCCTTTTACCTCTCTGTGTTAACTTAAAACTAACTTTGCGGCACGCGCAAGGCTGTAAAAAGGTAGACAACTGTACAATTTGTCAGGGGATCAAGTCTCTCGCCTCAAGTCATTCCAATTCCTGTAGAGACTATTACTGCCGTGTGCCATTTTGCATGGAAGCCAAAGTGACGGCACAACAACAGGTACTCATGGATGAATTAGGGAAAGTGTTCGATGCAGGACTGGACAGCCAAGAAGATGGTGAAACCATTCATCCTTCGCAAGATACAAAAGAGGAATGTAGACGAGAGGAAGCTTCCAGAATGCACAGTGATTCTCACTGCATGGCAGTTAGAAACAGTGAAACATCAACACCGGTTGAACTCAACAATGGACCCAGTGGGAACACTCCGGCCACACAGGCGCCATTGTCAGAGGCAAGTTACTTTCAACTTGCAACCAAAAATTCAGCTCAGGTCCCTGACTCAGTGGAGCCGATCCTGCCAGATTTGAGAAAACGTTCGTCAACCGTACAAAAACCAAAACACCCTCAGTCTGGCCTCCATGAGAGTTTGCATGAAAACTACATCCCAACCTGTACGTTGAAATGGTTACCATCCAAAGCGGATATTTTTTCAGTTACGAACCAACCTCGACCAGCCCCTAAAAGGAAATGCGAGGCCATCACCGTCTCTACTGGTGAATCAGCTTCTCCACCGACTAAAGTTATTCGAGGTGCCTCTACTGGTCTTAAATCACAGCAAGATGATAGTCCTGAGATCGAAATAATAGGAATAAAACCATCTGGGCGAGTAGCTAACCAACTTAAAGGAACGGCCCCGCCGAACGACACCAACCGTTGTAAGGAGAAGTCCAGCAAAGCCGTGTTCTCACCACGAGCACCTTTGAGGATTGCCGCCAAGAAACAGGATGAAAAAGCGGGCTCAATGACACACCAGTGCCACTTCACCAAAAGGAATGCCTTACCAAAGAAAGTCCCTTCTTTTAAGCCTACAGCAGGAGTGCAGTATTCAAAAGTTTCCGCAAAGAGTCGGTTCACCCTCTCGGATTCCTCTCAGACTGATTTTCATCAGGCCTGTCAGGAAGAAGTTAAAGTAAATAATGATTTAGTGGATGATTTTCTCGAAGAGATGTTCTCCACACCACCACCATCTCCAACATTTGAAATGTGGCTGGGAGAGAACGCTGGATCCAAAGAAAATTCCTCAGCATTGAAGGTTGTCCTCTTGGAAACGTTATTTCAACTGTTCGGAGTTGTAACTCAGCCCAAAACAGAGAAACAAGAAGCTGTGTTTGTTGATTTGCTTGAACGGACTCTTGGCATGATGAAAACAGAGATAGCAAAGTGGTGAAGTCTTGAATACTGACTCTCAATAGTCGCAGCCTCTCATCTTTTCATTTGAACTTTTTTGACTCATTTCACATTGTCCAATGCTGTTTTGCCGAGTAACTGTAATTGTTCTTATCAAACGTTTTGATAAGAACGATAAGGTCTTCTCCGTTATTTTCGGTCACAGGTGAAAGTCACGATTCAAATATGGACACTGCGTGAGAGTATTTTTCTTGGTAAGGTGTCTAAAAATTTAACTTAAACCAGTTGAGTGTTTTCCTGGTCTCTAAAATTTTGGGACAGCCTTGCTAACCTTTCCAGAGTGTGCTTTTTTTTTAGTTTGATAAGCGTTTCTTTTTATAAAAGAATCATTGTACACCAATTTTTTGGTGCAATCCAAATATCGCAAAGGTTTAAATTGTTATGATAACCATAACTTTGTGTTCAGAGTGTGCCATTTTAAGTAAAATTAATAATAAAGTGTTTGAAGCTCACCTTGATAGAAAATTCTACTTGTTACCAGTGGGCTGAACTTTGCAATTCTAAGGTTGCATCAGTTATTTTCATAGGTGAGAACTTAAGTGATTTTATCGAAAGGCCGTTTGTAAATTACAATGAAAAGGATAACCTGAGGGGAGAACCACGCTCGAGTTCCCATTTTTTCACGTTCAATAAAGGCCTGTTCATACCGTGCGTGACTAAGAACACACACGCGGCGTTCGCACGCTTGACAAATTGAGTGACCAGTCGTTCCATGTGCATTACTCCCAGAACAAATCTTAGGGATACGTCGCAGGGGCAGCTCGCCTTCGGTGATATGAGGGAGTTTTCATGAAAGTCTTTATATATAAGAGAGAATTTGTTTTTGTGATTAGTCTTGCGAAGTCGAACCAGTTTCAGTTTATGTGAATAATCGCAATGACAAGATTCTCGTGTTTCTTTTTTATTTTGCAAAAATTCTCCCACGAGCCAAATTGACGTTGGGACTCGCCTTTGTAGGATTAGCAACGAATCTGTTGACACTTAAGGTCACGAAAAAAGCTTCGCTTGAAAATGGATCGTGTAGGAAATATCATAGATTGCGGGCTCAGTTACTATTTTGTGTCAACCTACATTTATTTTCATGCAATTCGGCTTTAGGGACTCGTGAAACATTTAAAAATTTACTCATGTAGCGCACAAATTTGTGAACATTTCGGAGAGAACTGCTCCAAGGCGAACGCTGATTTTACAAGTTGAAAACACTCAGTTTTATACGTCAAAGGCCATCAAGATTTAAAAGCCTCTGAGGGCAAAAGAAGATTGCGCGGAAATCTAGTGCCATTTTCACGAGGAGAAACAGTTCAACACAAAGTGATTGTTACAGCCCGAATTAGCAGAATGTGTTTAAACGGTAGCTCGTGCCGACATTCTTGTGGGAATTCGCACAGAAAGTCGTAATGGCTAAGTTCGTGGTCGTGTTCACGCTCTGTATAAGTTCGTGTTAAAATAGTTCGTAGGAATGTAAGAGAAGAAGACATTTAAGACATTTTGGCAGATGCAACAGTCAATCTCGTAATTATTGACACTCAGCCTAAAAATAATCACTAGACGGCGCAGTATATCTCAGAATTGACACCCACGCAAACTCTCAGATTTTACGTACGAGCCAAGGGGGACGAACTTAATATCATATGTCAGATTGAAAAGACCCATCGCTAAAAAAAAGGGAAGAGTGGCAACGCATACAGTTTCTAAATACTTCGTCAAGTTATAATTTATCCGTAGATTCATTTAGCCAGTCATAGTTCCTGTTAGGGAATTTATAGCCAGTCATATAGTCGGTCACATTCCCTCGGTAAGATTATTAAAGCCAGTTATTTTTAAAAGCATTCAATCGTTTAGGCAATAATACAGCCTGTTCACTATTAATTTATTGGGAAGAAGTGGAAAATTAAAATACCCCAATTGTGCATATTCTCTCATGTGATATACAAATATAGCAAAATTTACAACTTTCTGGTCTCAGCAAGTAAGTAATGAAATGAAACAAGAAAACCTCTTGAATGAAATGGGGTTTCAAAATGGTGATCCAACAATTTGCATATCCCTCGTCATTCGAGTGCTATATTCGCCCCAGTTCCATCCACGTCTTCTACCGCTCTCTGTAGTGTCACGTAAACTACGTTTCCTGACTGCGAACACAAGCTTGTATCGGTCACTTCAGGATGTTGTCTATATCTCGCCACAAATTGTTTCCTGTTTGTTGTAAAAACATTCTCTCTTAAGCGAATATATTAAAATCAACTAAGAAATGAGAATACCTTTCACTGACGTCTTCAGACTGTGCACGCCAGTTTGAGACGTAGTCAAGGTTTCTTTTTAATTCATTTTTCGAGTGCCTAAATTTTGACCATTTAACTTTGATGGGGTCCGTCAAGTGAATGAATTTTTCACCATCCACCCAGGGGCTTTACGTGGTAAAAAAAGCGTAGGCCAATGGCGGAAAGGCTGGACACCGTGGGGTTACGGTGGAGGTGTTCGCGTTTCCTACTTCAGTTTAGGGAGCCAAAAGTTACGCAATTTCGAGTTTTTCAGAGACATCACTCTTTAAAATACCTTCACTTTTCCCTGATACCAATCTTAACCGTAGAATTTCCATAAAATAACCGTGCAGCATTCCCTAAAAAAATTCAGTCTAAACAAACGCCATAACAAAAAAAATAGCATATTAAGTCTAACAAATACTCTTACGCCCGCAAGGTCACAAAGGGAATCTATTCACGAATAATTTATCCGGTTGGTGACGGGCAGTCAAAGGCACTACAAAAATGTAAAAAATGAGATTCTATGATCCAGTTGTAAACTTTATTGCAGATAATAGGAAAAGATTATCACGTTCACAATTGTTTTGGGATTTGTCTAGAAACTTGAATCTTCACAGAGGGATTGTAGGAGAAAAAGGTGTCCATTAACAATTTGGTTTATATAAGAATAAGGAGAAGCGTTGAAGTAAGGCTGAAGTGAAACGTTTCATATGATGTTTGAACTAAATTAGTATTAATTATAAATTAGTGTCTTTTAACACAAAAATTGAAAGTGCTTTTCCTTGAAATCAGATAAACAACTCTTGCAGTTTCAGATAGAGTCCTGCGTGGTCCGATTAAAAGTGAGTCCTGCCTTTGTTTACAATTAAAACAATTTAGATGAGTCGAACTTGGTCCGATTGCTAATTGGTCCTGCCTTATAATTTTATGATATAGCCTGAGTTGTTGACCCATTTAATTACTGGGTACTGAGATATTTTTACATGACCTCTTTGGGTCACCTTTAAAAGTAAACTAAAATTCTAGAAAACTTTAGGAATGCGGGGGAAAACAAATAAAAGACAAAAATTAAAAGTATTTTAAACTTTTTTTTAGCAGAACTGATCCTAATGTTTATTATCTGCGGCCTAATATTTAAGATTTTTTATAAGTTACTCCAGTTACGCGAATTTGTCTTCACTATATTCATACATACGTGCATGTTAGACAGACCGTGACATCGAGAGACCCATCGCACGGTTTTGCAAATAACCTCAATACAGTGGGAGAAGAAAATAACGAACAAGGAGTTACCTTTATCTATCCAACCTTTTCTTTTTTTCTACGTGCCCTTTTGTACTGTTGTATTTTCATGGAGAAAAGAGTTTATAAATGAAATGAAATGGTTGAAAAGTCCTCGTCTAAAATAAATATTTAACTTGGAAACATATCGGCCGGTCTGATACCAAAAGCGTGGGTGGTCACGGTGGGAAAAATTCCAAGGTAGAACTATCTGGTACATTTCGCTATCCAACCCACACAGGAAGTTGTTATTTTTCGGCTAGGTTAAATAGCCGAACAATCAGTAACAATTTCACACGCTTTATTTTGGGGAGAAATTACCGCAAGTAAGGAAGAACAGTTTTGCAATAAAAGAACTGAGCTGCATAACAGGTGAGATTTTGATCAATGCTTAAATTTTCACCTTAATATCCTTGGGTGCTACCGATTACTTCATAGAATGAAGTTAATTCTTGTGGTAGATGTGACTGCCCAAGAGACGATGCATTTTCAAATGCATCCCAAAAGTACGTTTATCGAAATTTTAAATAGTGAACTCTTGCAGGGAGAAAGTAGCTTGACGCTTAGAATTATGATTTGAAAACAACTTGAAGAGGTGCAATTTTTGTGATATGAATAATTTTGAAACAAGTATATTTATTAAGGACAGCCCTCTATGGGTGCTGGGTGAATAAAACAATTTTCATTTCTGTTAAATCGCAAATGCGTAACCTGAAAAAAGTTGGCAAAGCAATTCAATTTTTTACCTCTGGTTGTAAGCTTTAATCGCTGAACATGCAACGAAATAGCATCTTCTGATAATCTGGAAAGTCAGTAAACTCAAATCGTCTTAATGACTCATATTCGCACTCAAGTAGAATTGCGAAATGAAGCTTGAAAAGATGAGAGATAAGTATGGGCTCCAAGCCACGAATAAAAATGAGTGAAAACAAATGACAAGAGGGAAAAATTTCTGCGGCCTCTTTCCTCGGCCTCACGCTTTAGCGAGTATCTTTGAAGTTGGGAGAAGCTATGGAAACAGCAACCCTAAGTGTGCCTGTAACATTGCAAATTAAGAACTTTTTCACCTTGGAAATTAGGATCAACCGTTTCCTTCTACTTGTTTCACAAAAACGACTCAAACCTTTTCACCGTGACTCTGTTACTTCGTGGCAATAGTGTCCGATATGAAAAGCAATATTTTAGCCAAAGCTAAAAGCACAACCTTTAATTCTTACCAACTATTAACTATTAAATTCCGCCTTAAGGGAAAAATAACTACCCTCACGCCAGAAACGACCCGCCTATTATCATTTTATTATCTATTAAGGAATGTCAATAAAATTCCTCAGCTCGAGAGCCCCATATTCGCGAGAGTTCAGCGCAAAGGGAACTGAGAAATTTGAATCCCTTTCGTCAAGAAACACGGAAAAGGGAGATATCACAAGCTGCCGGTATTTTTTTATTAAACGCAACTTTGAATGCTAAGTGATATACATAGATTTATTCATGGATTGTGCACGCCAAGGATATTTAATCCAAACCATCCATCTGTTCTCGTCTTTACTTTCAACCACACAGGTTCTTCCCGCCAAGGACATTCGAGTTAAACTAATGGCAGAACCAGAACCAAGGAGAATACTCCATAATTCGCAAGGGTTACAACAGCACGCCTTAAATTGCTCAGATTCCGCATGTATCATTCCGATGTGCGTAAATAAGAAACTTTTACAGCTAAAACATTCTCAGGGACTTCAAACTGTTAATGCCTGCAAAGTTTCTCAAACGTTGAAAACCCTAACTATAGAACCTGCTGGATCCTGTATTGAACCCAAGTGCCTAATACCTTTTCGCATGGGTGCAAATGACAACCCTTTCAAAGGGGCCCAAACTGACTTGAATGATCACCTAGGGGATGTAATCAAAGACAATTTTCCCCTAGAGTTTTCATTCGAACAAAGAGATAGTTCTGAGATATCAAGACCTCAAGGAGTGAGGAGTAAAGTGACTCAGAGACTGGCAAAATCAACCCTAGCACCTCCTCCTTACTTAAAAAACGCGAAAGACGCGATGAAAGTCAACCCAACCGTTCAACCATTAAACGTATTGATTAACCATTCAAGCTCGGTTCAAACGACCTCTTCGCCTGCACATCTGGCTCCTCAGTCTTGTCTTGTACAACGTAAAGATCAATCCAGTGTAAACGCAGCCAATGGTATGACAGGCTTAACGTGTCGTGCTTTAATGGAGCTTTTTCCAGTATCCTCAGCAGGCACCTTAACAACACCGCCCATTGCCACTGGCTCTTCGCCGTACTCACAGGATACAACAATAAATGCTTGGGCTAAAGCGTCAGCTCCGAACAACAGTGTTGGTAACGACGTCCCGTCTCCGTTTACTCTTGGGCAAGGCCAGAATGCCGCGCTTCTGCAGACAAGCCAAATCGACAATGTAGTACAGCGCCAGAGAATACATTCAGAGACAAGTCCTCCTTTTCCTCAAGAACCTGGAACTTCCGGTAATACACCGCAAGAGAGAAATTTTAACGTAGATGATGGAGCTGACAATGATACTGGTAATACCAGAACTCAGATGAAAGCACGCCTAATGTATGCGCTATACAGTATTCAACGCCTGCTGATGCAAACAAAGTCCACGGAGGAACAGCAGATGTGCATTCGGTTACTAACAGCCGTTTTACACGAAACCAAAGTATTTCTGGGGACGCAAGTATAAAGGCACGATGGAGCGGAACCGTTTGTTATTTATCGCCTGGGAGGGGAGGGTTGGAGTTGGAGAATTTTAATTGTGACACGATATAATTCACCTGATCCCTCCACAAGGCTCTGTAATGTTCTTAACATACCCCTTTCCCTCTCTCCCTCCCCCTCCCCCTCCCCCCCTCCCCCTCCCCCCATTGGAAGTCAATTTTCTATAGTCCTCCCCTAATATTCTGATGGTGACTGATCCCCTCCTCCACACCCCCTGAAAACCATGTGATCCCCAATCCCCCTCCCCCTCCCCCTCCCGGACGTCAGATAACGACCGGTCTCTATTGAGCTGAACTGAATGATTCAATGAACAAAGAGGGTCTCGATGAGGTTAAACGTTAGCCATAAAATGGCCAAAAAAAGGTTAGCCGTCAGGCGTAAAAATTGGCAAATTTTAACTTTTAGTCGTAAAAAAAGGTAACCGTAAAAAAAATTTCTGTTTACAACAAATGGAAAGAAATCAATAAAATTAGGAAAATTTCAACCGTAAACCGTAAGGGCCGTCACCCCATTGGGAACCTCAATAAAACAAAGCCTTGCGTTTTCGTACATTTCAATGCCGTTCTCAAAATAGTAATGATAATTATAACTTTATCATGTTTATCCGAGTGAGTGAAAACCAGCGGAAAAATTAGGTATGTTATAATATTAAATTATCTCGAATTATGCTCTACAGGTAGAATCTGTCGTGTAAGGTAAGATGTAACAGACGACTAAGGATACAACCTACTTTGCGCTCTGAAAATCAAGCTTCAGTCTACAAGGTTCAATGAACTTCTTTCTACCGAGCTATGAAGTATGTTATCGAGATTGATTGGGAATCATTATAAAAAAGACATGGTATAACTAACTAGAAACTTAAATGCTCCGGAGACATCGAGACATCAGTGTGCCACTGAAGAACTCACCGATAAGGAATCTTATGGAGATACCCAAGGAGTAAAACAATGGAAAGATTTAAGATAAATTGAGAAAATTTCGGTTTGTAGTCAACCCGTGTAATAGGAGGGACAAGACAAAAATTGGAATTATGCAGTCTACCTTTCATCTGTGAAAATATTACAATAGTGGTTTTAAAAATATATACTTTTCTTGTTTTTTGTTTGATCCATTCAAGAATTAAAGGAAAAGTAATCGAAATCAGAGAGTTTATCGTTCACGGATGCAGCAAGGGCGTAGCCTTTGGATAGTTGAAGTGACCTGGGATGATGAGAAGATGAGATTTGTTGTATTAGTTCTTCACCGATTGAGAATCATCAGAGTAAAACGACACGCTATGACTAATTAAAGACTTAGATGGTCCAGAAACATAAAGAGCGCCAGAGTTGGAAATCTTAACCCGCTTACGAGTTATTATTACGAGGAATTATGCAGTCTACCTTTGGTCTGTGAAGATACCGCGAAAATATTGTAATAGTGGTATCAAAATATATACTTTCCTTGTTTTCTGTTGGATCCATCTAAGAATTGAAGGAAAAGTTGGCGAAATCAGAGAGAGTTTGTCGTTCACGGATTCAGCAGACGTGACTCCTATTCCATTTATTGTGAATGATGTCATGACTCCAAGCCCAAGGGCGTAGCCCTAGAGTAGTTCAAGTGACCGGGGATGACGAGAAGCTGAGATTTTAAGACGTCCTCAGTTGGGAACTCCTTTCTAGTGCATTTTTTCCTTTTTTACTCACGATTCGTACCTCAAAATATAGCGAAGATCAAAGTCTTTCCAAGGGATAATTCAAACTGAATAATATTAATGACCTTCTTGTCGCTACTTTTGGTAGTAATTTTGATCCCGTGCCCTGCCTACTATGAAAGTATTCTCCGACATCCGAAATGTCCGTCTGTGTCTTTTGGGTTTAATAATTTCGAATTGGACCGCTACTAAGAAAAAATCCCTTGATTTTCTCTTGCCGCCAGTTATCGTTAAAAAGTAAAGAAAGCCAACAAAAAGAGGATAAATCGGAAAAATCGTTGACCTAATTGTTGTAAATCTTCAGTCAGGTTAAAAGAATCTCAAACGAATGTCGCTTGCGCTGTTAAGTATATCAAAGCTCACTCCCATGACAACACCCACCAGACCATAAATAATTGGCATTTCAGTCACGTATTTTACTAAATTAGATTTAGAGGAAGATTTCACTGAGTTGTTACGGTAATTCAATTGGGGCGTATTTTCGATCGAAGGTTATTCTTTAGAAGTAAAGAATGGATAAAGCAGACAAGGTTCAGGGTTTTGTTTTAAGAAGGTAGATTAAATCCAGCTCTTTCCTTCTTTGACCCAGTGAAGTTGTAAGACTGAATAGTTCTTTTACGTGATCTTACCGTAGAAAAGCGAACAACGGTTACAATTAACTGCATCACTGAGTAAAAATTTGAAGTAGATTTCAGTTTCAGTAGACTAGTATTTAGCTGCTAATTTACGGCCGCGCTCTTTATTCATTTAATAATTGACAAAGCATCAGCAAATACGTTCAATATCGCCCGACCGTTTCAATCGCAGACTGGCACTGACATAAAATCATTTTCTTGTCATGCAGAATGGTGTATGGAACGACATAGAAGATTTTTTTTCCCTTTGTTTGTTTCAAGGGCAAAACTTCGGTTCTAATAAGAAGGGCGCAGCTCTAGCACTAGGTGAAGAAGGAGAATGCCAAGGTGAGAGATATTGGGTGGGTAAGAAAACGAACTAGCAAGCCACACTCTTTTCCGGACTTTAGGAGCTACACATTTACGTCACAAAATTTCGACTAGCTTTATATTTGCAAACATTACCAGTTTGGAGGAAAATGCACAATATTGGTTCAGTGATTCGGCAAAAACTGCAAAGGGGCGACAGTAAGCCCAGAAAAAAAAAGGAGGCCAAGCATACGAAATATTTGAGTAGATCGATCGCAGACGGTAGATTGGAAACCGTTGTACTCCATTTGTTCGGTTACAAAGTTTTCACTATTATCCCAATACGTAACAAGGGAAGAACAGTGACTCGACCGTTCCATGCCAAAAGTCAATATTGCATAATTGCCCAGCAGTTGGCTAAATATTAGAGTTGCACGGCCTTTCAGCCGTGCCATGATGACTTCGCTTTCAGTAGCGTTCTAAAGGAAAAAATATTGGAGGTGAATTGATGGAATCAATTTCGTTGGTTAGCTGTTTTACTCTAGTTAGGGTGTGAACTTCTGTTTAAAGAAAACTTAATTTCACGTCTTACGTTAATTGGCTCTCGAGAACCACAAAAACACTTCACTTTATTTTTCTAGGCGCATCCGACCTCAACCTAATTTGTATCGATAAGTGACGCGTCACCAGCATCTGCATTTATCCCATTTGAAAAAATTCACGCAAAAAAAAACAAACAAACAAACAAAACAAACATAAGCTTTTGAACGAAAAAATTTCTTGGCGTAAATATTGAAATTACCCTTGCAAAAAGCAAGTTATAGGTTGCGAACAGGTTTTATCATCTAAAGATGAAACTAAATTCACTTCCTGTGGGCGAATTTTGGTTATATTTAGTCATCCCTGTCACGTTAGATTCGGCTCAAACCACGCACCATTCGGAAGGGTTAGTATTTCAGTTGAAGTGTTAACTTGAGTTTAGTGAATCAGACCAGAAAAAGAATTGATTTAAAACAGATAAAAAGAGTAGGCCTAGTCGGCTTTCGTTGGTCTTTACCTAGCATAAATTCTTAGATTGTATTTTCCTTTTCTTAAGGGAAAACTGTAACGAATTACGTTACATTTTCGTTGCAGCTTTCAGCCTGACTGCTTCACGCGATAGGACTGGCAAAGGATGTGAGGCACGCGTAAACGCCCCGCAGCAATCATTACAATAACAGTCGAGATCCAATTTATCCAATCTCCCGGGGACAAAGGAAATTGGTGTAAGTTACGGAGAAACCAGATCAGTTCCGAAACTATATGGAGTTCGGAAAGACCGTGGGTTCATGGAAGAGTAGATAATAACAAACTTATTACCCGGCGAAGCCCTTCCTCAGAGCATAATAAGGGTAAAATTCATAACAACAAAAGCTTAGATATCTGAAACACCTATGACTATAAGAAAAGTATGCACCCACGCAATTAATTTTGTGGGCTTGTTATAGAATCGTCATGCAACGAAATCTACCTGCATTCTGAATCAATTTCGGATAGTGGCACTGTGGAAATAAGAGTTTGATGTGAGTGGACCAAGAAACCAGGATTTTAACCACATTCTTTCATATATTTAGACAATGGAAGTTCGACATTCTAAAATTTAAGGTCAGTCTCTGTAAAACGGAACCGGTTGGTGCGTGTGAGTCATACCCCGGAAGTAAATTGCTCGGAATTGCTCATTCGAAAATTCCGCATTTTTAACAACCAGATATCGCTATATGCCTCAACAATAAGAGAGGGTGCCTATAAAAAAAAGCTTACAGACGCTGAACGAGTGGTCTTTCTTCAGTTTCTCGAGCAGGTAACATTCATCCTAAAGGTGTGCATTCCCGTTTGCCAAACTTGGAGTTTGATATCAGCAATCAGAAGGTAAGCCTGTCTTCACATCTCTCAGTGCCTTATAATACCTTATTATCTATCTTCGTTTCGCTTTAACTGTGATTGCAACTGGGCTCTTATTCAGTGAAAAATTATTTAACCCTACTGCTTGCAACTTTTTGCGGGTATCATGTGCTGGCTTGTTTAACTCGCGCTAAAAAACAACGGTTGTTTACATCTTAGCCCGGGCTGGCAAACGTCCGAATTTGATCGCCGAGGGGTAAATCTACCTCAGATCTGTAAAATAATCTCACTTGACAAATATTGCATGATCGTGACGATCTCATGCGTCGATTACGTCTGGTTAAGAGAAAATTTTCTCTCCGGCAGTGCAGATACATTCTTAGACTTCTTGAGCTCGTTAACTCGCTCTCGTGATCAAAAGATAGTTCATATAGATCTAGCTTCGATGGTGAAGAATGCTTTGAAATTCGACGCTTAAAGCAAGAGGATCGATAGTTCGGTGATATTTAAGTCTTTTTTCGATTGAACGATTTTAAATTTCAAGTATCCGATCGACCTCCTACGTGTAATTGTTACGTGCTGCTCCAAGCTCAAAGGGGCGGGGTGGATAGTACTTGAGACGGACGATGTTCTCGGGCGTGCTGCATAGGTGTATGTTCGAAAATGGTAGCTGAATCTGTTTTAATTTTTAAAATTGGCAAACAAGAATTGCGTGTCTTGAGCGAGCGAGCGAGCGAGCGAGCCATTGTTTTAAACCAGGCATGAATAACAATACACTACAAATCCCACGCAGTTGTCAACTTATTCACAGTCACCACGAATATTATAACTTTTAGTTTTTTTTCCTAGCTTTAGACCGTAGCCTTACAAATAAAAAATGTTAGTGACGGGAGGTACCTCAAACTCGATCTTGTGTCTTTTGCAGAGTCGTAAAGAAATTCTGTTTTAACTTTAAAAGCATTTTATGGTCTAGGTTCCTTCTAGGAAGCGATAATTGTTTCCGGTAATTTGAAAGTTTATACTTTCCTAGCTCATTTTCGTTTGTGAAAAAGTACAAACCCTTGTAGGGAGTCTCAAAGTTAAACTCTAGCAAGCCAAACTGTGGAAGTATAGTTCATAAGACAGCGGTTTAGCTTTGTCAGAAATATTTGTAAATATAGCCATCTTCTAGGCAGGAAATAACTACGTTTCTACTACGTAAAGATATTTTCGCTTTGAAAAGAAAGTCTTTCAAGAAATTCTTCTTTCCGATAAGCGTCAATCTATTTCTAGCATGGAAAACATTTCCGTAAGGTTTGCGTTGTGTCGAATAAGATGGTGATGTTTCTGAGAAATGTTTTGAGATTCGACCGGAAACTGACTTGTAAGTTGTTGACGAAGGCAAAAACCTTTATAGATAGGTTGCAAGCGGCTTTTTTTTGTCAACGAGTGATCAGACGCTAACACGCTTAATGCTATGTATTGATCCACTTATTTGCTTATTTATTTCATTATTTGAAATTGGATAAGCAGATTCATTGGTAGATTTAGGGGCAACAATCACGAAAATCAAGGGAAATCAGACGTATCCGAAAAAATATGAAATTTAGGGGACCTCAATAACTCACAATGGATTTGGCTTTTCTAGATCGTCGCGAGTTACGTCATAATGGCAGGACAGGAAACCACAAACACAAAAGATGCAGCTGCCGTACAAGGACGGTTTAAAAGTTCCCTAGAACTTCTAGAACACACTTTAAATTGTTGGAACCCCGAGTGTCCACTTCCACATTGTGTGAACATGAAGTTGACGATGAAACACACACAGGGCTGCAAAAAGACCCAGTGCCAGGTGTGCCAACGCATGAAAAACCTCGCTATAAAACACGCTGAATCGTGCGATGACGTTTACTGCTGCATACCCTTTTGCATGGAAGAAAAACTTAAAGAGTTCGTGGCGTCTCAGATGGCGGCGGACAGCAACACCTTGGACAAGAGCCAACATTGGAAAAGAAGAGTTGTTACCGATGACGAAAGGAATGACCTTGTCACACCAAACTCCTCTCCCTCCAAGAATGTAAAGAAAATGAGCGCACCTCATCACATCGACAGCTGTTCTTCGGTGAATAGTAGCGACTTAAAAGGTGATTTAAAGCATCATTTTGTAAAGTCAGTCTTACTCTATGAAAGTTATTCGAATTGAAATATGAAAGAATTGAATTTGCAAGACTACGATGTAGTTTAAGTATATATGCATGTTAAACAGGAATGCCTATCAAAGGTCCTGATTAAAGTGATGATAATCTATTTCAAACTGAGTAGCCACATTGGTAATGTATTCGTAACTGTTGTTAGCTGCCTTGGTGGGCCCTGCGTAAAGGCAACGATTTGATACACGGAAACCTCAGGAAATTTAAAATTGAAGAATTCATAGCTAAGAAAGAAAAGGACACAGCACATAAAAGTGGGTTCATCAATTTTTAAACAACGTCATGCAAAAAGGGAAAATCTAATGACCATGAAGTTATTTCCTGTCGGAATAAAGAAATGTATGTTTCTTGGTTTCGAAATTTGAATTTTTTATCAGCGTGTTAAAATAGTTCGACATGTAAGCAGGGTTGCTTTCTGTAATGCCCTCAAAACTGTGTTAAAAACTTGAAATTTCCGCCCATTTCTGACCGATTAGGGACTGAGCAATAATTATCAGGAGAAGGGGGATGGGGGGGGGGGGGTGGTATAAAGAGGGGGGGCACCATGTTAACTTATGGCCATCTGATTGAGGACCTTAAAAACTGCTTCAAAACAATTATTAATTACTGTTAGCTCTTTGTTAAATTTTTTATGCATATACACTATGTTTATTCATATCAAATCAGTCCCAAAAAGTACTGAATATCATTTTAGTAAGATAGTTGGGGTATTTGAATCCTTCAGTCAGCTTTTCAGCAGCTGTCCCCCTCCACTTTCACAGAAAATCATATGTTGTTGTTTTACCGCCCTCCGCCGTACTGATAATTATTGTAGAGCCCCTTAAAAGCAGAATATAATATTATTACTTTAGCTCTAACAAACTAAGTTACGTTTATAAAAATTGAAAATAGAAAAACTTTTGTGGATTTGTAGGTGGAGAGACAGCTGTCAATCGCACAGCATCAGCAAATGAATTCTCGTCTCCATTGAGGCTCAGGACTTACACCTATCCAACTGATCAACAGAAGAGGGGACATCCTCTTGTTTCACCAACCACCTCTGCGCCGTTTGTGAAATCTTCACGTCTGGAGCAAAGTAGGAACCACCTTGGTGCAAACGAAACGGTTACTTTGACAACCACCCAGCTCGATGCTTCCACAGGACCTCTTTCTGCTTCCGAAGAGGGTCCGATAACGACGAAGATTCAGAAAACGTTCACTCCTTTACTTGCGGAAAAAGTATATGTGCAAGAATATACAGGGACGCAACAGCAAGGTATGTCCTCACTTCTTCCAGACAGGAGTTTTCAGAGCTGTCAAGCCAAGCAAGCTGCCAATACAGAAATTCGTGGGGGAACAGATCAGCTCAATACCTACCCCTTCTCTACTAATGTGGACGTTTCCAACTGTAGTGCACCGATGGCACAGAGCGTCGGCGACAACCCTTATGGCGCGATGAGAGGAAATCAAGGGAGCAACGGTAATGCTGTTTTGAAAGCACGCCTTATGGACGCATTGAATAAGCTTTTAGGTCTGGGCCTGCAACGATTGGAAACGAAAGAGGAGCTTGTGATATGCATTAAGTCGTTGAGGAAAGCTGTCGAGGAGATCAAAGCTGTGGAGTAGCCCTTGACATTTTATACCATTCTGAACGCCATTACTTGTTTACAACTGTTATCTTAAAGCCGAATTTTTTCCAATTTGCACAACAGAAATCAACCAATCTGGTGGCTCAGAGAAAATGATGTGCTCAGACTAGGAAAATTAGCCATGATTAATCAGTTGTAGGTTTTTTTAAACTCCCATATGATCCTCAGTTGCTTCGCGAGTTACAACAATCTTCTCCCACTAACTCCAGTCATGTGCAACTGGCTTAGGAAATGGCGGGATTTTCAGTGCCTTGTAAGTCGTGTAAGGCACGGTGGCTCAGAGTTTGGCGCGCTGAACCTCTAACATAGTAGGCGTTACGTCCTTTGATCCAGTTTCTTGATCATGTGCTCCGCGCGCCCGGCTGAGAGTAGCACTGGGGAGGACTGCCATCGGTTGTAATGGCTGACGTTTTCACAAAGTTAGCAGAAGTCATTATCAGAGTCAGGATTTCTCCTTGTGGCCACCTACAAAATGTTTAACTCTCCGTGACGATGACTTCTGGTAAGATTTACCAAACGTCAGTAACTACTTCAGTCTTTCCCGGGACTCCCCTCACCTGGACGGTCATACTACATGATCAAATGTTAGTTCTAGCTAACTTCAAACCGCCTATTGTTTAAAATAGTTTTCTGATGCCTTTTAACTTCAAACAAATTGAGTGACCAAAAACAGTATTTTATTACAGAAATATGCATTTTTTTTACAACATAGTGCCATTCACAGTGATAAGGATTGGCGAAAAAAACTTAGTTCATGAAAAAACTCTAGATCGATATAAAGTTAAAAAAATATTTCATTCATTTAAATAATCGGCGATATATGTGTTTGATCAAGACATAATAAATATCTCTCAATGATATACTTTATAATTTTCATATCTTTATCAATAAATTAGATATGGATAAATTATTATACAATAAAAACTTTGAAAACTGAGACAGAAAGAAGGGAAAATTCCTACGTTATGATGCTGTCACATTGTGACTACGTATACAAACTTTGTGACATATAAAAGATCGGTCAATATTAATCACCGGGAGGGGAGGGGCGGGGAACTCTAGTTGTGTCTCGATAATATGTACTTGATCCCTCGATAAGTCTCTGTAATATTCTCATGAATCTCCCCCCCCCCTTGACAGTTACCTGATCCCCTACCAAGGCTATGTAATGTTCTTCTAACTCCTACCCCTACCCCTACCCCTACCCCTACCCCTCTACTCCCCCTACCCCTACCCCTACCCCTCTGCTCCCCTTACCCTTACCCTTACCCTTACCCCTCTACTCCCCCTACCCCTACCCCTACCCCTCTGCTCCCCCCCCCATCCTTCACGGGTGATAAATATGACTGGTCACTAATAAATACTTGTTATTTGTTTCATCTTCACACTATACAAACTGGGTATATCTCGCACTCTTGTTGTTAATTTGAAACGAAATTTATATTATTATTTTATAAGTGATAGCTATGCTGAACTCAGTAAACCCGGCCTGAAAATCGATTGAAATCGATGAAAGAAATAAATAAAATAAAATACTGATATTGATCCAAAATAATTTTGCATTTAACTGACTGATCATTGAAAATATATTAGTCAAAGTCAAAAAGACCTCGCTGAGATATTAAACTATTATCACGCCTCGCCATAATCACCTTCTTGTAGACAGAGCAATCTTAGATTTAAAAGAACATATATCCTGACGGCGGCTAAACGTTGAAAGTTTTTCTAAGAAAGACTGATAAATTGAAGAAAAAAACTAATGGAAATCGGCGATCGTTTGATTATCAGAGATAACAAATCGATCACGTGCTTGAAAAACATTTTCCCTAAACCATTTTTGATATAGGTGATTGCTCAATATATATTTCAATTGACTGATCAGGCCGGGTAATACCCACTGTAGCCAAAAATACGAGTTTCTTATATTCGTTAAGTAAACTTTCTATTCATGAATATCACTTGAAAAATCTCTGTCCTCATCAAAATAGTGATTTTGGACTACTTCCCTTTATTCTCTTCGCCTGAATGCTCACGTGTGCATTTCCACTGTCAGGAGACTTGAGCAGTTGATCACATAAGTAGACAAATTTACGTTTTATCTGCTTCCCTTGTAAAAGTACCCAACTGTTATTTCACGTTCCTTCCATCGCCAGATTGGTAAGCCGCTTTTTGGGTCGCACTTATCTTGGACCAAAACTTTAACTGTGTACTTTATGGCGGTACAGTAATGCTCGCAGTTTGGACAATGTGCCTCTCTTAAAAACCTTGGAATTTCACTTAGTCGGTCTGTAGACCGCCATTGCCATTGACAGGGGGATGCCCCCTGCATTATGGGCGAGGCAGAGCGTGTTTTTCTTAGTAGCGGTATCTTAAGGCCTGATTCGTCTGCCTCAGCCATGGCGTTTTCCATGATCATAAAGCGTTTCTCCTTCAGTATACGTCGCAGCACCTTTTTAGGGTACAATTTTTTACCACATGGTTGTGGCAATGGCCCTGCCAGTAATGTAATAACAAAAGAGGCCAGCAAGCCAGGAATCTGTGAGGAACAAGTTATGTCTTATTAACCTTATCATCCGTCTAACATTTACAGTACATCTTCTACGCAGGGGAGTAAAAGTTAATCATGCGGTGCGTGAAGTGGAATTGAAAAGTTGTTAGTTGTATAGACTGCGCATGCGTTTTCGACAACCTTGGTAAACAAATTGTCAACATTCCAACAAGTTACATCAAACAAAACTGAAAAAAAAGCTAAACAACAACAACAACAAAAGCCTATATGGTGAAAATGATGAGGCACTTTAGATTCCCATTTCCTCTCATCCATCTTAATAAATTAAGAGATTCTTTAACAAATGAGATGGAGATTTATTAAAACCACAAATAGCCTATACAAGATTGTTTTATATAGGTGTAGACGATCCTTTTTAACTCGTGAATTGCGCGCATGCGCAAGAGCGAGTTATAGATACGATGTGGGGAATGACATTCGCTCGCTCGCTCGATTGGTCGATTCCTGTAAACTTTTTTTAGATTTTAGGCTTTTGAGTGCATTTTATAGTTTTTGGCGAGCAATAAACAGACGAAATGGCGACCTTTGTTGCTAAGAATAGTGGTGGGGTGAAAAAGAAGCCAATGATAATCTTAAAAGAGTTTTTTTTTTCGTTTTAGTTTCAACAAGCGGCGCCAGCGACTGGCAGGCATGCAAGGATTCACACTGAAATAACAGAACAACCTTCGTTTTTCACAAAATTGTAATTTACAATCCTTGAACTTGAAAACAATCCGAAGATTCATTGAAAATATCACTTACTGCGAAGCGCTCGGAGTTTACAGATGTTCAAAAGCTTTTTCTGTTATAGCGTGAGATTGAGGACAAAATTGATCATTACGTTTCGTCGCGTGTGTTTTTCCTTTGAGAAGCAACCAAAGATGCCGGCGACTGACGAAATAACAAGTTAACACGAAAATCAGATAACAGCTAAACAAACAATTTTAGCTACCGATTTTCAGTGAATTTTTAAAGAACAATTTTCTTTTAAGTTTCAAGACAATTTGAAGATTCAACATACAAACAACGTACTAAAATGCGAAAGTTACACACCACAAAATTGATAAATAGGCCTGAAATGAAATTCTATCTTGTTATTGATCATACGTTGCCTAGCACGTGACCTAAATCTACCCAGGCGGAGATCCAAAATGACGGTGGCAGGCTTGGCTTAGTTATATCACTCAAAACTCGTTCCCGTTTGTCTCATTTGATAAAGAGGGAATCGTTAATGTTTTCATTAAGACAGTATTGCCTTGATTTTCTAATATTTACAACGAAAGACAGTAAATTTCACTTTTCACCCACATTTACTTCCAACCTTTTCTTTTGAACCAGAAACAAAAATGATAGACGTTTAAAACACATGACATCATCCACCTTGTCAAATGTAATAGCATGATCATTTCAATTGTAATGCCTTCTTATCCCAACGTTACTTTGTTTCTTTGCTACATTAGCGAACACTGAACTACTGCTCGTACTCTAGATATGACAATCAACCACAAAATTCCCTAAACCAGATAACATTAAACATAATCTAAAAAATCATGTGTCAATTCACGAGTTTGCTCACAGAGCACTTTGATTAGGCAAATGGGAAGATGTAATCGCCTAACCAAAAGCCTGGAAATACGGTCCACTTCAATGAAATTCAAGTTCAATTCAATGAAATTCAATTTCAATTCAATGAAATTCAATGAAATTCAATTTCAATTCAATGAAATTCAATTTCAATTCAATGAGATTCAAGTTCAATTCAATGAAATTCAAGTTCAATTCAATTTCCATTGAATTTCCATTGAATTTCCATTGAATTGAAATTGAATTGAAATTGAATTGAAATTGAATTGAAATTGAATTGAACTTGAATTTCATTGAATTGAACTTGAATCTCATTGAATTGAAATTGAATTTCATTTAATTGAAATTGAATTTCATTGAATTGAAATTGAATTTCATTGAATTGAACTTGAATTTCATTGAATTGAACTTGAATCTCATTGAATTGAAATTGAATTTCATTGAATTGAAATTGAATTTTAGTATTGAATATTGCTACAATTGGCTTGCCATAAACGACACAATGTGTTTGGACTAACAGATTAGAAACAGACAATTATCATATGCAATGGAACTATTCGAGCGGAGCTAATATCATGGAAATTAAGTCTACTGAAAGATATACCTTTTATCGTGAAATTTAGTCATTAGAGGCTTCCAGACGTTTAGCGCTGAACAGTTAAACCATGGAAAGGGCTGGAAGCATAAAGCGGTATAATTTGCTAACTGTGAATGTCGACTCAACCAAAATTATTATTCTAGCAGAATTAAAATGAATTCTA
This sequence comes from Pocillopora damicornis, assembly GCF_964200805.1. NCBI lineage: Eukaryota > Metazoa > Cnidaria > Anthozoa > Scleractinia > Pocilloporidae > Pocillopora > Pocillopora damicornis. The sequence goes on from NC_142682.1 coordinate 18,970,920, forward strand.
ATAAAAATAAGTGCCGTAATTGAGTGAATACAACTCATATCGTAAACCAATTGAATATTTGAATGATATTTCGGACTATCCTGATGTTTCTAACGATTTCAGTGATTTTAAGGACAACTTCCTGAGCTTTGGCCTTCGATTAGCGTAGTAGCTGATCAAAATCAAGTTGATTTTATCGTCCACTGATCTCTTAGGCTAGTACGCTTCAGCGAAGCACATTAAGCGCGGAGTTAAATCAATTATTACAATTTAACTTAGATCTTATTCATGAACGGTTTTTCAGAGAAGTGCATAAAAACTCATGAAAGAAAAAAACATAAACCTCACTTGCAACCTGCAAAAACGGAAAAAGGATATGTCATATTTGGACTAAACGTTTCGGGCCTTCTTTCGAACGACAGGCTCAAGGAAAATCAAAATAAGCCTCTTTGCCGTTCAGCCGGAAAACTTTGACTAAATACGGCCGGCGAATGAAGGTTTAAACATTCTGTTTACAAGAGTTTATCAACAGGCTCTAATCTAGCTAACGAATGAATCATCGATCATCCTGTAAAGTTCTCTCAGTTCAATTACATTTACTCACCAAGAGAAGCTTCCTTAAATTCATTTCGCCGAATATGCTGCTGTGAGGAGCTAAAAGTGTTGGCCAGTCGTTTTAGTCAACGAAATCCCAGGAGATTCTAAAGTATTGCAAACGAAGTTTCTGCCATCCTATTTAACTAGAATGGGTGTGCCATTATTGCAGCTAAGGGAAACCCCTTACATTGGTAAATTATCTATAAAAAGATTTATTTTTAACTCAGTTGATAGATTGTGTACCAAAACAAATGAAGCGCCGAACGAATTTTCCTCTTCCGTGTATATTTCTGCCCCGTGTATTGTAATCTTATATCTTCCCCCCACACAGAAGCCTTTTAAGGAAATATCGTTAGTTTAGAAGTAATAATTACGTATAAGTTAAAGAAAAGGTTTTATTTTTTATGTTTTCAGCAAATTTTAAATTTGCTCCATTACTCACGTCCTGAAAACCCCTTTGTTTGAGCTTAAACGGTGGTGAAACTCTTCTGCCTATCATGATTCATAACCTCCGTCACGCCAAAATGCCACAATGTCACGCTGATGAGTCCTTCGAAGGGGAAACTACTTTCCAGTTGCGCAATAGTTCTTTAGATGTTATTTTGATTGCAATCTCTATCAATATTACTGGCAAATTAATTTTATTGAGTGACTAAACTATTCTTTCGAGCTAAACCGGGTTGCGTCCGCAAAAATAGCACTTGTACTTACTGGCAGCGTCAGAAGATACGATTGAAACCGCGCGACGTTATTATTTTGCTGACTTTGCCCGTTAGATCTTCGCTAAAAAAATGTTACTCGGTGATTTAACTCTGCCTTAATGAAACCGCCAGGTTATTTCCCCCTCTAGTAAAATTTAAATGAAGTCCTTTCGCTGCGGCTTTCAGATTGTCATGTCCCTTCAAGCAAAGCCATAGAAGAGGCCATTGACGTAAACACTGCCCTTATGTCATGAATTGTTTACTCCAAGTTTCCATTTCATTAAAAAATTACTGATTCAAAGACAGCGACCGAAAGTTCCGGAGAATTTTAGTTTCACAGAAATCTACTCACAGGTTAATGACGCGACACAATGACTCACCATAATAGCCGATCCAAATGTTAAATTACACTACTCAAGAGTCACAATTGACGTTTACAGTAACAAACCCCGTTTTTTTTTTTTTTTTTTTGTATAGACGATGTAAATTGGTTTGGCCGATATCTATGGAAACACATAACAGGAAGTCGATTGGAAGCACGCTAGTGTATTGCGTTACATGCCTAGAGTCAAATGTTTTGATTTCATAAAAATAACTTTGCATAAATAATATCTTGCCCAGTCACGCATCCGATTTAGCACATTCTGAAGGATATAAAGAATCTCTACTGAAACTGAGGGGACATCTGATAAAATAGCGTAATTCTTTATGACATTTTTTTTTAGAAACATTGATGCAATTCTAAGTAACAACGGTAGGGTTTCTGGAAATCAGATTACATGTCACGTCACGTATCAGGGATATTATACATCCAAAAGCGGCTATGGGCAAAAATTGTAATCGCTTTACCTCTGCCGACCCTCGTGTCGAGGATCGAGCTCGACCGCTGACACAAGATATCTCAACCTCTAAATCCTTGGCTTTGAACGACGGATTAAATTCAGATTGAATTGGCGTTGCTTCCAAGATAACTGGGAGCAGCCAAAGCTTATATTGACCCGTTCAAACGAGCCAAACACACCGCTTCCGTTTTATATGATTTCAAACCTAAATTGCAAAAGTTAAGCTCCTTTGAAACGGATTAAATTTACTGAAGAAGAAATACGGAGAATATTGATGACGAAGAGCCTTCAGCGGACATCCGCATCATATCTGGCTGAGCTGTCAGGCGTGAAGGTACATTACACGTCACAATGTTTTGTGATGAATGAAAAATCGCTCAGCCTAAAAGATTTTAGATTTCTATGATAGCAAATACGTAAGGGAGAAGAAGAAGCCGAAATAAAGAATGAAACTGTCCAAGCGCAGAAAACCTGCTGCAAACTGTTCCATCGCAAATCATTATGTGTAATTGCGTAGTCTGATCGTCTGTGTCAGAGTAGGGCTTAAAATGGACTGATATTGGTTGCAGTGACCGGCGTCACCATTGCCTATGCGGAAATCCTCATCGGAGTAAAGTGAACAAGAATAATTTGTGCGAATCCGCGGTTTTCGATGATCACTGATTTATTGAAGCCGTCAAGGTGTGTGTAGTAACCGTAAAAAAAATGAGCTGCAATTTGTCAGCTGGTGACAGAATTGTTTACAAACAAAATAAGATATTTGCACAAGCCACAATGTTGGTGTTTATTGGCCTACGATAGACTAAAGGAACTCACCACAAATTTCAATTTAGATTATATATTCCCGAAATCGGCATGAATGATTACCATAATTAGTTTTAATTTTCATTCACTTTATTCCAGTTAATCACTCTGACCTAAACTATCTGAAATATTATAACATTTGTTTAATAAATAAAGATACTACAAGGCTGTTTATTTTCTGGTTACGTATTGAATATAATTAAATAAATGAGCGCATCTTTGGGACGTTCTGTTAGAAAAAAATGATATAAAATGATTATTTAGAAAAATCGTGTTCTTTGAAATAAATGGATACAATCAAAAAAGTGATAATATTGACGATGATCATAGTAATTGAAGTGATAATAAATAAGATAAAAAGTAAAATAAATATACCATTATTGAGTGTTCTCAACTTAGAGAAAACATATTTTTAACTCTTTGAGTCAACTTTTTTTTTTCCATGCTTGGCACAGAATCGGTAGAATTCTATTCCACATCATTCAGCCTTTAACTCCCATGAGTGACCAAGACAGAATTTCTCCTTACAATATCAATACAATGTCAACCAGACAAGTGATGAGAATAAAGAAAAATATCAATTTGGGGATAACTAGTTGATCCAACACTTAATTCTCGGAACTAACATGATAAAAATTGTATGATTAACAGTAAGGAGAATTACAAATTCGATCTGGGAGTTAAAGGGTTAAAAGCTATTTTCACGTTGTACGAGGAATAATAAATAATCACGATATGATGATAAAAATTTTCTAAAAGCATCACGAATAGTTAAATTTAGAATTAAATTCATTCAGCCTGTTTCTCCTTCTAAAATTCTTTATCTGCCTACTTTATGATAGAAGGAAATATTTATAACTTTTACATCATATTGAATTTAAGTGCGTGTCTACACAGAGGCTCTCCTTCTGAACTACTTTTGGAGTTCACATCCTTCTTCTTTTTTTATATTAGTTCGTTTATGTCCTTCTTTTTCTCCTTCCTTTCGTCACTCATTTAAGTGGTTTTCATATTTATAGATTATATAGCTTATCTCTTTGAGGTACTTTGCAGATTCATCCAAATCTTGTGTCGTATATTCCCAATGTCACGATGACACATTGAAAGTAGCTACATCGATTTGGTGTTTTTTTAAGGATTGTACACAAACGCCACTGGTAGTGTCAGTGTCTCCCATTTCCAGACGTCCATTCTCTCTCTGTGAGTTCTTAGACTGGCGTTACAATCTTTAACAAGTACCTTATGATCAAATTCCACGGGCTTGCAAAACGAAGAGCAACTTTTGCACACTAGTACTGCTTTGTGTAAAAATCTTGGCTTTCTATTTACGTTCTCGTCAAGCTCGTCAGTCCAATTACAGTGACGGGATTTTCTTTGATCATTGCTTCTCCTCTGGCGAGGCCGAATATTCAAACTTTTCCTAAAATCCTCCCATGAATTTCCTCGCACCAGTAACCAACCAGACCTGGAAACTCTTTCCACGACTTTTCTTGGTGTAACTAACGTCACTCCGCAAGGAGCTGAGTTGATAATTTGGGCCAAATAGAGGAGCATAAAAACTGCCCAAAACGCCTGAAACATAATGAAGAAAAGTATAAATAGATTGTTGCGATTGTAAGTTCTTATGCTAATATAAATATTGCTGAGTCAAGAGAAATTGGCATCATACTTAATCAATAATTCTGATTTCACCTTACAGTAGATTAAATAACTGACTAAACAAAAATATTTTCGCCTCGCTCACTCTGGTCTTCAAACCTTAACAATTACCAAAAACACTTTTGAACTTTCACTATCTGACCTCTCACATTTGAACGACAGTTTTTGCATTTGCTCTGCGTAGAAATGAGATATTTTCGGTTATAGTATCTATTAAAGGATAAGAAAAAGGGGTAAATCACAGATTAATTTTAATGCTGAAGTTTTCAGCCAACGCTTTTTTAATATATCAGTTATTATTTCATTAAATCAAACTCAGTGTAAAATGTGCGTGATAGTAAATTTGTTTCAGGTGAGTGAGCAAATTGAAATGTTAATTTTTAGTACAATATAAAATTCGCGAACCGTGAACAAAACCTAAAACAACAAATGTATCAAACTCACACGTAAATTTAACAAGTGATTTTCAACATCAAATTGTAATTTAAGTTGGTCTGTGTATTCCATATCTTTTCCAAATTACAAGACTGATGTAATATTTACGTTTAAATTCAAGTTTCGGGATGCCTTACCAAAGCCCCGTGTTAACTAAGAGAATGAATGAAAACTACAGTGGTTTTTCATTACTGCTGAAAAATAATTTCCATCTTACCTTAATAACTGAGAACAGCATAATTCTTGGTGTTTTACTCGACTTTCACAGCGTAAAACAATTGCACCGCTCAGTCTGTCTTTGGAACGGTTGAATACCAGCGCAAAGCCAACAACAGATGGATTTGAAATTTTCTTAAAGCGGAGCTACTTTATATACTTCACGCCAATGATATATTTTCCTTCCACTTCATTGCGTCACCAACGCGCTACGCGCGATGCGGAAAATTACGCGCTAAAATAATCAACTAGAGAAACATAAGCGCATCGAGGGGAATCCCTTTTCAGACGAGTCCGTTTCCGCTAAAAAATCTGCATTTTCATTTATTCAAAACTAGTTGATGATGGCATGTTTTATTTTCGGCGATGTCGTAAACTTTCCGGGTTGGACGATTTCACTTCGTTAGTACTTGGCAACTGACGATGCATCCCGATGATTTACCAGGACCCAAGCCGCGTCGGAGAAGTCACGATTGACGTTTACCAAAAAGAGTGGGAATGTTTAGCTTAACAATAAGATGAACTTCAAGTAATCACCGTTTATTGTTGTCAAAAGTAGCTTAATGGCCGCTCTCATTCAGCTATAGTGATCAATTGCTTCATCTGCTTTCAGGCTTAACCACCCACGAATCAAAACGGAGATTCGGATTTTTACATTCAATTAAACCCTCTTGAAAACTTTTTTCCTGGTTTATGCAACGCCTAAGTCATTATAAGACCTAGAAATATTTAACAATGAAAAGTCTCTTGTCTTTGCAAATTTTTATTTTAGAGAGCCGTTTGCAGTAGAAATTGAGCATTTTGCAATTGGCAATTGAAAGAACAAATTTCAAATTGGCATCACTGAAGTAAAAAAACATTTTCATAGTTCCTCTTTTAATTTTTCTCTTCGATATCTTGCATCATTTCCTAGAAGACAGTTAAATACCGCTTTAGCTTGCCGCTCCCAGCGATTGTAGAGAGATTCCTTTCAACTGTCATTTGTGTACTAGCCAAATTTAGGGATGACATTAAACCACAAATAAAAGCGTTTTTATATCAAATAGGCACCGATTGAAAATAAAAGAACTCAAAATTTTACATTTATTACGTAGTAATGTATCATAATTTTACTGGTACAAAGTGTTTATGATATACTACAAACGTTGCGATAAACTTCCTCCCTGTCCGCGGCACCCTCCGAATGTCATCAAGGCAATATCAGTTGTATTCAAATAAAATAAATTAATTACTTGATTTATTTTGAAATTTATTTGCGGTTGGTGAACTTTCCTAATGAGCTTCACCAAACTATCGCCGGCTAACTTACAATTTCAAATGAATCAGTCAAACTAAACTCCATCATTGCTAGTCATGAGTCAGTGTTACGAGCTATTTAGAACTATACGCTTCGTTCCATGTTCATTCATTATTATTTAATGATGGCAAACGTGATAAGTGTATAAAGATAGTATTGCGACAACTCTTAAACTTTACCCGTCGCTCAATATTTCACAGAATTTTACTTTAATACTGTCGTTTGGATAACAAGTGGGCGGCATATAAATTTGTTGAAAACACTACCTAACCACAATGGTGACGTAGTCTTCAACATTTGAAAAAATACTCGCCCTCCCAATTTACGTAAATTACGTCATCAAGGATAAACAATTTGCCTTTTTCTAATTATTCCATAACGTTAGGTTGAGAGCAGCGTCTGGAAACGCTTTACAGTGTTTCCTGTATAGTTATGCTTCTTTATTCCTTCACGTTCTCTTTTGGAAGACAGTTTCTTCCTTCTCAGTTTGCGGTATTCTATGCATATCAGTCCGCGCTCAACTGTAAGTTTCTTAGAGGCGGTAAACATTTGCAATGATCTTCGCTACAGAAACGTTTGGCTACCATAAACTATAGATAGAGTCAAAATTGAACAATAATGGCGATATTACAAAATATTGCATAGGTCATTTCACAATAACACTTTCTTTTTTGTCCCTGTGTTTAAGTTGTTGTTGTTCCTTATATTTTCATTCGCATTTTCCTCTGAAGTTCGAGGAAAGCTACTTAAGTCGTATTACTTTACTTCGATCGACTTCCAAACCCTGAACAAAACCTCACGAGAGGCAAATTTAAAATATGATAAAACCTGGCGGCGATATCAATTGTCTGCAGCATTTATGTTTATATTCAGGTAGGGAATAAAAGTCTGCTAGCAGTCTTGTTGACAGAATCAAAGGATAGTATATTACACTTTTAGATTAAAATCCTCACTTGGTTACTATTTTTGTAATTGTTTTGTAATACGGTATTTCTTAACGACTCAGCCGGGTCGGAAGACGAGCACGGCAAAAGGGATGTGACAATAAGTCTTAGGCCTGGTTTAATACCTTGAAAAAGTGATCGAGAGAGGAAATGCGACGTTTCCAGCATTGACTTGGTCTACTTTGACAAGATCGAATTTTCGATGGTTCGTTAGACTTACTTATTTTTGGAATCAAGCAAAGAGCAAATATATAAAGACTCAGGCTTGTGACAAGTTCAAGGAAGTGATTTTCAAAGTCAAACGTTACATTCGTTAAATACACCAAGATATTTTTACATGTTTCTAACATTAGCTACAGCCACGTATGCGACAAGCTGCCCGATTATGTTCCTAAAAAACTGAGAAACTGAAACACTGAAACCTCTTTGCACATTTTCTGAAACACTCCCTTTCCGAAATAATTATGTTATTCATTGACACCGCGACAGAACGTAAATTGCGTCTAAAACCACTAACTTAAGTTGAAGCATTCTTCGTTTAAAAAATAAGAAGTCACTTAGTGCTTACAGCTAAATAAAAGATCTCTCCCCGCGTTAATTTAAGCGAGGAGAAAGATCTCCTAACATTCACCAGAACTAGGCTACTGAACTGAAAATAAGAGTGATAATTTAAAAATGGAAATTTCCTTTTTTTGCTTAAAATAAATGACTTAATCAAACAGGAATTCCGGCTATGTCACTGATATCGAACACAAGTTCATAAAATTAGTTTTCCCAGGATCATACCACCTTTCTGCACCCACTACTCAGAATGGCTTATCGGTCCGTGAATTCAAACCAGACTAGCATGGTTTGTCACTAAAATTGATGAAACAACGAAACTGTTCACTTCTAACATTGCTGTCGAGAAAGCAATCGCTTACTTCCCTGTAAGTTTTTGTCAAGATTTAATTCAGTTTAGTTGTCAACATGGAGGAGAAAACAATGCATGAATTAAAGGCTTCCTTTATGTCAGTGAAAACTAAACAAGAAACATCAAACCTGCATTCATCAAGTCACCAGATATTGTTTGAGTTCACTCATCACCCGAAATTACCAACTTCCGCAACCCCTGAATTCAGCTTTACCATGGAATGATTTTATTTTTGACTTTGAAAACTTTCTTAACCCTTTACACCCTAACATCAGTATGCATATTCTCCATACTGTTCACACACCTTTCTAAAGAGGCTGACAAGGAGAATTTGTTTAACAATCAAGAGCTGCTTTAGTTGGTGATCATCTCCTCTAATCTCATAACTTCCATGTTTGATTCAGGGGGGGTACAGTAAGGAGAAAATAGATGTAAGTCACTCTTAGGGGGCTTAAGTGTTAATCCTATATTTCTTTGTTTACATTATTCTGAAGGTAGGATATCATAAGTCTCTGCTTTTGTAATGCGAAAAATTCTTGTTTATAAACGGAAAGTAGTCAACCTTGTGCATCTAATACCGCACCGGAAGAAGAAGAATCTACTCAAGTTAAATTCTCTTGCCTTGTTACCGTATAGAGTAAAGGCGAACCAGCCATAACTCGGTATTAAAGTTGTGCTAAGTTGTGATGTTCAATAAATCTAACAATCATCTTTTATTCGCCTAAAAAAGCATTACTCCTCGTATCTTTTCGTGTTGTTCCGTTTCACGTCGTTGGTTGAGATTAGTCGCACTCGGGGGTAAGCTCGATAAAATGCGATAAGACTTAACACAAGTCCGGACAAGCTGAAGCAAAGCAAACAAGGGAAGAAGGAAAATAAACAAGGCAAGTCAAGGCAAGACATAAAGAAAGACTTAGACGAGTCGCACTCGGGGGTAAACTCGATAAAATGCGATAAGACTTAACACAAGTCCGGACAAGCTGAAGCAAAGCAAACAAGGGAAAGAGGAAAATAAACAAGGCAAGTCAAGGCAAGACATAAAGAAAGAGGAAAAGACAAAAAAAAAAAATGAAAGCCCAGGCCAGTACAAGAAGGGCAAGACCAGGCTAGGAGAGCAAAGCTGGTTACACAAGAATAGTATGATCAATGTAGTCGAGACAGTCTTCTTTGGAGCCGTTCTTGGGGGATATCACGCGACACTCCCCTCAAAATGCGTGACATCTGTAGAAGAGCTGAGAAGGAAGACTAAAGTCCAACTGGCTTGATCTAGATACAGTTCAAGTTGCGAGTCGTCGTGACACACGAGTAACCAGCCTACTAAGATTGAGAAATCGTATCAAGCATTGTTTTTCTTCGTTTCATCGACTGTCGGATTCATGAGTCGCTACTCGTTCGCGATCAAAAAGAGAGCGCCTAACATCGCAGATAAGTATTTCTCAGTCGCAATCACGACTTAATAGCAAGCATAATATAAAAATATAATTAAACAGTGATGTTTATATCTGATTCATTCTTACTCAAATAATTATTCAACAGATTTACTGAAATCTGTTACAATGAATAGCACTGGCCACACTAAACATCATTCAAGAACAGCAAATATAATACTCTTAAATAATTTCTATTTTTACTGCCCATACCTTAATGACACAGAAATGACAGATTTTTCAAACTCGAGTTCGTGCCGCCAGTTTCATTAACATATTTGGCAGACATGGTCTGCCCTTTTTTACTACATTTTACAAAATCATAGATCTAAATGTCTTTTAGAACAATTATAAGAAGCAACATGAAGAGAAATTTAAAAAAAATAAACGTGGTTCTCTTTGTGTATGTGTGTGGGGAGACGAACTAAGTGTAATTATTGGTTCGCGAATTTACAGGCGATGTGTCCCCCCCCCTTTTTTTTTTCCCAGCGTAATTCACCGCGTGATGAAGTTAGCGAAAACACATCCCGACGCTGAGTGCTATATGAGAGAACGTGAAGTGAATTCAAGGAGTCTTAAACTTGCTTGGTTCCGTAAAAGAATGTGTTAACAAAAAGAATGACACTGGAGCCAACACTAATGCGAACATCGGTCCATGAACTGCAGGGTCACGGAGTTGCGTGACAGCCAATATTCCATACGCATGCGCCAACCAATGAGCCACAATGATTATCGCGTGACGTTTGCTCTTGACCAACTGACTGATATGCTAAAAGGAAACATGATTTTAGAAAAAAATGTTCAGTAATTTTTATTTACAATTGACACATTGTCACAAATGTTAGGAGATGAGGTGGCCTGGGGGTTACATATTAAACTGCTAATATAATTATTTTTTTGCACTTTCCTCCCTTCGCCTGAAATACACAAAAAAATTATGCCTGTTCTCCAGGCTACTTCATTATTACAGTGCCTCTCTACACCCACTGACAATATGTCAGAGAAACCTTAAAAAATGCTGCAGCTACTTTAAGCTGATGAAAGCTACAGCAGTACAGGTCCTGTTAGGCTTGTATGATGTTACACTGTTGCATTAGAATCCTTTAACTCTCAGAAGTGATTAACATAAAACTTCTCCCTACAATATTCATACATTATTCAGCAAACAGGTGATGAGAATATTCAAACTTATCAGGTAGAAGCTGCTATCTTGATCTAGCACCAAGTTCTCATAACTAATTTACAAGGAAATGTGTAGCAGCAAGAGGGGAGAATTTACAATCAGATCTTGGGAGTTAAAGGATTAAAACCATACCATCTGGGATATGCAAAAGTACACTAACCGTTATTTTATTCTTGGCAAGGACTGCAGCAGTGCTCAGGACAGACACAGTTAAAGTGATGTATGGGTAAGAATAATCTATTGGAAATAAAAGAATGGAAAGTATAATGAATATGTTATATAGAGTGTCAAGGTTTTCTCATCAAGACTAAGTAACTTGATGCCTCATCATAAACAAAACAGAACAAAAACACTTACAAATGATTCCACCAAATAAGGCATGCAACACTGCAAGGGATGGTAAGAAGTACATGGCAGCATACGTAGAATCTCGCCCCTGGCCATCACAGAACTGGTGTGAAATAATGGGCCGGAACAAAAACAGGAGCCCAACAGAGAGTGCATAATACATGAGCACTATGGTGTACCTGACACAGGAGACCCAAACATTAAAAAGCTGAAAAACGTACAGAAATTCACCAGAATGTCTACTTCTGGTCTCACAGAATATACCTGATCTACATTCAATGATAACCTGGAGCGAGGCACCCTTTATCAATATGTCCCATATGCTTTAAGAGATTGCAATGCAAACATTTTGTTATCTGCCTGTTGAGGACATTCATTGCAGACAATTCATCATTCAATGCCTTCATAGAAAACAAATGACTAATGATCATCATCAGGCCATAAAATAAACTTCCTCAACAATGTCCTCAACATCACACATTTTGTACTTCCCTATTTCCTTGCCAAACCAGATACTCCCCTATAAGGTTTATTGTAAATTTCAGTACATTTTAATGGACAAAATTATACTAAAAAATCTTTTTCAGTAGGAGCTTTTCATAATGATAATAATCAATTCTTCACCAAACCACCTTATTGTTGCTACTTACAAAGGATAAACAGCTTCCTGTGTGCAATGAATAGTGTTGACATAATCAGGTTTGGGATTAAAGAATATTGTATACCAGTCTGCAATTTGTTTTGTCTTGCATGAGGTCAAACTTAGGCTGCCTATATGTTTAAAGACAAAACAAGTTTAATTTATCCACATAAACACTAATCTTTGGAAAAGAGACCAGTAAATGTAGAACAATGTATACTGCTTAAAGTTAAAGTCAGACAAAAGACATCTCTTTCCTGTGTTGTTTATTCTGTTTTTCCCTCAAAGGATAAAAAGTCCTTCTCAAGTGGGAGATGTTCTGGCCTATCAGTTCACATGCTGGACTCCAGGGGCCAGTTGAATAAAGGGTGGACAACACTATCCCATGATAAATCAGTATCCCACAGATAAGTGATAGCAAAACATATAGTGTAATCCACTGTGCAGAGATTTAGCCAATGGATAGCAATATCCAACCCTCAAACAACTGGGGCCAGGTCAAGAGGTTTGATTAAAGTTCAGGGAACCTCACTGTGTTGTGCTCATGAGCAAGACCCTTAACTCTCACCATGCCCCTCTCTGCCCACGACATAGTCCCCAGAAAACAGAAGTTGCCATAGAACTATACATGTTGCAGGTTAACCCTTTAACTTCTATGAGTGACTGAGACATAATTTCTCCTTACTGCACAATATCAATACATTATCAAGCAGACAAGCAGGAAGAATCGAGAGAAATATCAATTAGGGGATTATTAGTCAATGCAAACCCCAAATTCTCCCAACTATCATCACAAGAATTGAATGGGAAACAGTAAGGAGAATAACTAGTGAGATCTTAGGAGTGAAAGGGTTAAAATGGGATTGGGGTTGAAATGATTTCAAACCACATGGAAGGTCAATTTGTAATTTTTGCTGCTTAAGAAAACTGATGATATATCTTGCTTAAACAAAGATAAAAAGTAAATGCATAGAGCATCATTACGACATAACACAATTGAGATAAAATACAATGCAGTAACAACATATTAAACATACTGCAAAAGTAGTGATTGATTAAAGCATTTAACCTCAATGTAATCTACAGGTAAGCAGTCATATCCAATTGTGGCATTGTCTATGTGTTGCATGGGAACAAAAAATTAAAACAAGGCCCTTTAAATGTTTCATACATGTTTGCAGACAGAATTTTCCTCACAATATCAATATAACATCAACCAGAAAAGTGATGAGAATAAAGAAAAATATCAATTTGGGGATAATTAATTGATCCAATACCAAATTTTCAGAACTAACATTATAAAAATTGTATGGTTGACAAATTTGATCTGGGAGTTAAAGGGTTAAGGTTCTACACTAACCTTGAGGTTTACTGACAAGAAGAGAAAAAATGGCAGCTAAAGTACTTTCAACAAAAGCACTCGCACAGAGAAACAAGATGCTGCAAAATAGTCATAAAAACAAAATTGAGAAATCAATTGCATTCAAAGTACTGGTGAAAAAAAATTTAGATTAAAAATCTCCCAACAACGTCAGTCACACAAAACTCTGAACTTGAAGCACCTAAATAGAAGCATGACTGAATATTAATAAAGTTTCATTTGAAGTTACCTTTTTTTATCTCTTTTGGCAAACAAGTCAATGAAGAACCAATGAATTATCAAAGACAAGAATGCCATAAAACCCAAGTACAACCAGTCATATAAATCAGGAGATGATGAGCATTCCAAGCATACAGTGCCATTGGTATTATAACCTCTTGGGCAAGCCTAAAATGGAAAGATTTTTATATTATTAATAACCTTTATTTTAAGAGGGTGACACCAATTACTTTGAAAGGTACTCTCCCTTGTGGCCCTCTAAAAACAAAATTGATAACAATAAATTACAACAATAATGATAAAAAGCCTATTTACAAATAGTAATTAAAATAAAAGATCTTAAAAAAAAATTCTTATTTTCTCCCTTCCTAGTGACCCTCTAAAAACAAAGTTGATGATAATAAAATTACTAACAACAATCAAGATAAAAACCTATTTACTACTGATTACTTATACAATCAACCCTGATATTTTAATAGGAAAAAACGAAAATTTGAAAATCCTAAGCCAGAGGTGAATAATCTTATGTTCTCCCAACTTTTCTTGACAGTGAGTTGTTGCACTCCTGATCTATGAGGATGAGAGCAATCACTGCAGTTATGTACACTACTTAAGCAATAGTGAAAAGAAAGCCTGAAAAATTCAGACTTGTATGCGAGTTGAACCCATGACCTCTGCAATACTGGTGCTATGCTTTAACAACTGAACCTATAAGCCAAGTTGGAGCTGGTCATTTTGATGGTTTGTAATAAACTTGAAAGTGATAAATAAATGATTGTGAATTTATGGATATCATACATCTGAACTGCCGTTCAATACACAGAGAAATCTGTTAGAAAGTGAAGCCTTTTGCTTTATTAGAACTTGCAATAGACTGGAATCCTTTACAGTGGAGAAGCAGTGCAAAATGATATGCATTCCAATAAAAAAAAACTACATGATGTGATGAATGACATTGTTTTGACGTTGATATACTCAAAAAAGATTTTTCATATTTGCCACATTTAGAGAAGCATACATTTGAACGGTATTTTGGATTTAATTCAAGCTTAGCAACTAGCTTACTATTGGACTGTAATAAAGACATGTAGTGTCTGCATTCTCGAGAAATTTTTAAAAATTTGTTGTTTATTAAAGAATCGCATTACTTACTCCGCAGTCTCCAGGTTTTCCATCCTCTTTAATTACCCTTCCACAGTATTTCCCAGGGCATGGTTCAAATGCACCTACAATAATATTATAAAACAACTGTATGTTTTCACCGCCGATATTATAAGTTAAATGCAATAAACATAACATTTAATTTTGATCGATTCTCCGAGAGAAGGGAAAGAAATCTAGTGTAAACTTTTGAGAAAACCATTACTTAGTTTGGATGTGATGATATCATGATTTGTTCGCCATGTTTAAACTATCTAAGAATTCCTTACCGTTTATGCCCCCTTGTAGTGGCAAAAACCAAGTGAATGACAATAGAAGAGAAAGGAAACGTCTTTCACTCATGCTAAAATACATTGAGTCCACTTCAAACTACATCTTTTTCAGCCCTTTGATTCCCACCTTTGACAATAGAACTATAGAGGTTATTTCTGAAGTCTTAAAGGTCGAAACTATCCTAAACAAGTCTGCGGTGGAATCGGCCAAAATCAACCTCGGACATCTCCAAAGAACATAGTCGCCATTACAAGGGCTTTGTAACCCAGCCTCTTTTCGCGAGAGCGCGCGATCCGCGCGAAAGTTTCATTACGGTTAATCTGCGTTAAGTCAATTTTCAACCAACTGCTATTCAAGTGGGGTTTGTCATCTGATATAAAATATGATAAGCTAAGAATTGAAACCACTGTATCAAATGACAAGCCCAGAATACCTGCATGATACGTGTTGAGAAAGACAAAGCCAAGGTCGACTAGGGTAAGATTCCCGATCCTCTGTGCTTCTACACCGTATGTTTGAAAGTTGACTGTAGCACTTCAAAGAAAGAGGAATCAAATGCAAAGGTAAGATTTCAATTTTAGTTGCAATGTGATGTTTTGATCATTCTTTCGCTAAATTCCTCTTTGATCTGGATCACTGGTTCACGTAACAAACCTCCCACTTACAACAACCCCACAACAAGTCCCGGAAATTGCATTTGTCACCATACACGTTGATGAATTTTAGCCTTCAGATATGAAAAATATAATTCGCTTTGGGTCAAGCCAGAGAGGGATCACGGAACGCATTTACCGTGCGCTCTTGCGGATCGCAAGTAGTAAGAGATAGCCTGTTGCGTAGATAACATAAATCTTGGGTTATGTCTACTCTTATACGAAATTTTATCCCTTTTTTATCTTTTTTTTCAATCTTAACACTGCTTAATGCAGCAGCGCATGCTACGTGCAAGAAAAATGAAAAGTCTAAGCGACCGTTTGTAGTCTGTGATGAAATAGTTATTGTTTACCTTCCGTGTAATTTTTCCTGGGCGCTGTTCGTACGTAATTAGCGTTTCCCTTTCTTTACACAACCTTCGTGGAAGAACGAACGGCAAATATGTAGAATTAAACATAAATTGGGTATTATGGATCAAGATTTGAACGCAAAGAGGAGGCTGTATCTCCGACATCATACAGGATTTAAAATATCACAGATCTATTTCTACTGCATGACAACATTTTATAGATTTGTGTTGTGCTCATGCTATGTACGCACTCTTTCCTTCGAAAAGGTAATGAACAACAAAAAAAAAGAGAAAACCAACGTGGCTTTATCGTCAGTGGAAACTTACGCGCGAGCTGACATGTTAAGCCCGAATTTATGAACACGTCACGCTCAAAGTGGGTTATAGCGTGACACATGGTCCGGCTAAAACACGCTAAATGAAACTGAAAGAAATCTCGAAAATTAAAGCAGTTGGGGAAAGAATTGATGACGGTAACTTCAAAACACGTCAACAACTTTTGTGGGGGACTTATCAGAAATCGTGTGAGTTTGATGTCGATCAGCAAAGCTACTATTGACACTTTGAAATTTCAGAGGGTACAGAGGTTATAGGCGCCTTACATAACATATGCTCAACTTTTCCGGGCTTTCTGAGAAGGGAAGTGTTTTGAGTCACTCCCGTGATTTATTGCCCGTGATATATTGTTTATAAAATAAACAGAGTAGCCGATAAAAAAATAAGGTATTTCTTTTTTTTCCTCAAATTTTATCTCTTAGATTGGAAATGAGGATCTTTACACTATCCATGTGACATCACGAGTGCGTCGTGCGTCACCGGCCAACTACTGGACAACAGAACAGGAAGTTGAACCGATGGGAGGGGAAAAAACCGCAAAGGTATTTTGAGGAGACTGGATATAAAGAGCTTTCCTTGAAAGCTGTGTATAATTTGAATAAGGGAGAGTCCTCAGAGGTAAGCGCAGTTTATCATTGTTTTATTTTTTATAATTTTCTCTAAGTATCCTTTTCAGGAATGTGCTACGCACCGATGGAAGTGTTTCTCTCCTGAATCAAAATTGAAAGTTGAATATCTGAGAAAGATAACTTTATAAATATTTTGTAAGAATTTGATCTTTTAACTCTTGCGTCAATTCTCTTTATCATACCGGAGAGGTTTGAAGCAATTCAAATGGAAAACATTCAATTTACGATCTTGTTTACTTGATTCACTTGGATGATTATTGATTGTACCTAAGGTCAAGATGGCTCGATGTTTGCTGAGATCTATTCAACGTTTCGTATGGAGTAGGGCTAAACAAGTCGTTGCGTTTGTCAAACAAACTTTGTCAATATTGGATTCATCATAGTGTACGAAGATTACACGAAAGAATTGCGCTTTTTTTCGAAATGAAATGATGAAACTCATTTTGGTTTCTCTGCTTTGAATGTCTTAAGACGAACTATTGCAGTTTAACATCAGTCACAGTCAAAATTCCTTAACAAGCATTGAATTTTTTTCTCTCGCTCAGAGATCCAATTAACAAAAACCAGACCGCAATATTATTGAATGGGAGCTGAGCATTTTGAACTTGATCGGCTTTTATTCACCTGTAAAGTTTTCCAGTTTGTGACTTTACGACACAGTAGTAATCTTGGATGGCTGATGCAATTGGTAGAATCACGGAAACATTAAAAATTCCGCTTTCATGGTAAAAGATTGGATTTCCGTCCATTTGACAAGCGGGACGCGTGACATGTAACGCAACGTTGTTATTCAGGTCTAAACCGAGGAGCTATCCTATGCTCGAATTAGCATTTATAAATTTGATTTTTACTCTTTTAATTTTTTATTTGTTTCTGTTTGATCAATTCTGCTGATGAGTAAATAACCAGATCGAGAAATGAGCATAACTTATCTCGTAAATAAGAACGGAAATATGCAGTATATATTAAGCTGAGATATATCTAATTGGAATTGTCCCATCTATTTTCAAGATTTTCTAGGGAATTACCATATCATGCCAGAGGAAAAGACCGGCCTTGCTTTCTCCGGTGGTGGAATTCGCTCTGCTGCATTGAGCTCCGGTGTGTTACGAAGGCTTCTACATCGTAAAGTTAAAATTGATTACGTTAGCTGCGTTTCCGGAGGAAATTACACAGCCGCCGCTTACGTGGATTGGAAATACAGAAACAACAAAGAGGATGATCCGAAATGGCATAAAAAATTTTTTGAACACATGCGAAGCAGAGTTGGTTACATTTGCAATTGGAAAAATCCATTGCAAGGCATTTTAGAGAGCATCATACTGGTTTTCCTGCTGATCACAGTCAATCTTCTAATCCCCTGCATCATCTACAGCGCCGGTGCTGTTCCATCTGCCTACGTCATCGATTACCTGCTTGGCACGGTCATGCGCAAAGGCTTCAACTGCACTGATGTCCCACAAATTTCAAAAGGACTGAACAATTCAAGCAAACGTTGCACTCAACAATTCGAAATCGACGAGCCAGAGATGCGCAAGCCAGTTTACCTGTTCTTTTTTCTTTTCCTTGCATTCTTTGTGTCCCACGTCATCAAGACTATCGCTCCATTAAGACTTCGCTCGATTTCTCGTTACTTCAAGATTTTGTCCGGGTCGCTGCTTGCTTTAACGTGCATTCCCTGGTTGATGGAGCAGTTTACTGAGGTTCTTCCCAATTGGCTTTATACGCTAGTAATCGTGCTGAGCATCTTTTTCTGGCTTGGATTCCCACCCTTACGAGGCAAGGCATCCTTAGCACTAGTGGCGTACGTTTATGCATCCGTTGTGAGATGGCGAGTGTATGAGACCAGTGTTATAGGTATCGAGTATGAGGAGAAACTTTTTTACAATCTTCTCCTCGTTTCTGGATTTTGCTTATGGTTGAATCCTTTCGTTGGAATGTTCAGCTCCACGGCAATTTTTACATACTACAAGTAAGTAGTGCTAACTTCTCAATCAATTCAAGAGGTAGCTGTTGTGTTGTCATATACGAACGGAGATCAAGTAGGTTTATGCCAAGGATCGAACAATCCTCATTTTAACTTTATCACGCTTCTAACCATTTATTTGGCTGCGATATACAGACAAGGAGACGAGCATAGTTCAATGGAGGCAGAGTTACTGCGCACACTCGAATGATTTCAAAAAGCCTCTTTCAATCTTATACCTCATTCACACTAAACCTTAAATGTGTTTTAAACTTTTTTTGTTAAACACAGTTCTATAAATTTGTTACTTCACAGAAGCTGCTTAAACCAATGTTTGTCGACTTTAAATGTAGCTCACTGAAAACAAAAGTTAGGGATGACTTGAATCCTATGGAAACTCAGTTTTTAGTTCTCTGTTTCTAATTTGGGCAACTGCCCACCTACCCCTCCCCTAACCCAACAACAGTCTATTGATAACAACTTAGGGTTAATCTTAGGGTTAATGTTGGGTTAGGGGAGGGGTAGGTGGGCAGTTGCCCAGATACTGATATGGGTCCTTTTCATTTAGTTAAACCCGGTTCAACTAAAAATATTTTGCGTGAATGGGGTAATAGAGCGAAGTTCTTTTCAATTTCAGGTGGAGACTGCAGCGAGCGTTTTTTACGAAGAAAAGCGTTGGTTTACTTGGCTGTAACGGAATCAGTTGCCGAGACTTCTTCCCGATACTGTCCTGCTATAGCCCCGAGGAGCACGACCCAGCCAAAGAACCTCTAGTCATGGATGACCTAAAGCAAGTCAAACCGCAATACATCAGTAACGTGGCAGTGGATTATTGGCGCAAGAAACCGATCCTAAAAGAGCCTTCCTACGCCATCATGGCACTGTCACCGACTGAGAATGAACGAATCGACCATCAGCCGGGGGAACCTAGTGTGGAGGACAAATTGTATCCAAAATACGTCAATCAGACGGATGCCATGGTAACCTCTGCTGCTGTGATGGCACTGAGTCCAGAGCAGGAGGAGCCGTTCAGAGATCTACAGATGCTTTTGGGATTAACCCTCCGAAAAGGAATCAGGAGTAATCCGAATGAGTCTTTCGGATTAGCTTCAAAGGTGGGTTGCAATGTGAAACCTAACTTTAGGAAAACGATAAAACGATATGAGAGGCGAATGCATTCGCGGCAGGCGGACAGGCGACAGGCGTCAGGCTGCAGGCGGTAGGCGACGGGCGGTGGGCAGTAGGCGGCAGGTAGTAGACGGCAGGCAGCGGGCAACAGGCGGTAAGCAGCAAGCAGCAGGCGGTAGGCGGCGGTTGGCAGGTGGTGGGTGGCCGGCGGCGGGTGGTTAAACGGACGACTCGTGGCGATAACAAAATAAGCTCTCCACTGACCATCGACAAGTTTCTATTTCCGATCGTTTTTATTCCGTTGTCTCATTGTGTTGTCTGGCGTTTTTGTTTCAGATTTTAGCGGTTTTAATCCAGAGCATCGCAGCCCTCCCGATAATATTGCTTGCAGCCATCTGGCATTCTCCTTGGGACATGAAGAATGCTGAGAGAGCCGCTATCGCTTCGTTCGTGGTCTATTTTATAATTTTTTTCGGAATTGCCTTGTTGCAAACTGGCCGTAGAACACCATGCTTCCTCGACAACTTTGCAAGGTGAGAAATTTGAGAGTTCTACCTTATCAGTGTGTGTCCGTACAGAATGGAAAATCTATGCTTCAGTTGAGCGCTTGTCAATTGCCGGAATGTCTTATAAAAACAAGTCTAAGATAATTACGACTGACAATCAGAGCTGAACAAAGGAAACGCAACGGTCTGATTTACGTTTTACATCTGATTGTGCGGGAAAGAGCTTTGAGTTTATTATAACAATCATAGCACACAATGAAAAAAAATTCTTCTTAATCCTGGATTACTTACAACATTTGATTTTAAATTGCTCTAACGATGGTTAATTTTTCGAAAAGCCTGTCATTAGGTTATTTTTTGTCATTAATTGCGCTCCGAAAATGCCGCGATAGTTTTTGTCTTTTTGTCGTATTTTCTGAAAACTTTATCTTCGATCAAACCTTTTGGCGCACTTCACAGCTTTTATTACTTTTAGTGACCTTGATCTTTTGTTTCCTACAGATGGTGTCACGTACATTTATATCACGTTCGAATGTTGCGTGAGTTATTTCAAGTGAACAATGTCGGCCCCAGGCCCCCAGCACTGCTATCTCTCAGTGATGGTGGTCGCCTGGAGAAATTTGGTTTGCTACCACTACTGAAGAAAAGACTTAAGCGGATTTTAATCGTGGATGGAAGTTTCATAGTGAACGATGAAGACTACGCCAAACAGATCCTGAAATCGATGGATCAAGCCAGAAAAGACCTGAATTGTGAGTTTGTGGGATTTGGTGGCCGTGATGTGAAAGAGGAGATGCGCAAAACTTACGTTGACGTACCTCGAGGTCGCCAGCCAAGATATCATAGATTTAAGGTTCAGTATTACGACAAAAAACCCGATGAAAGCTACGAGAAAGTGAGTGAAGGCGACATAATGATCATCGCACCTCGTTACCCCAAGTATGGAAAACCATCTCTAGATTTGGAAAATAATTGGGATCAGTACCACCAAGATACCGGAGAGCGACTTGACGAAAAAGAGTGGGGTAAAGGGCCTGTTCTCAGCGAAGATGAAGTTGACCGCTTGACGTTCTGCTGCTGTGAATGTTGTCACTCAAACTCCAAAGTCGTTCAGTGGATATCTAAAAAGCTTTGTTTGGGATTCCCAAGTACGTCAACTGTCAATCAATTCTTTACGCCTTCACTCTATACAGCTTATCACCGCGAGGGGTATCGCGCATGCGTAGAATCTGGTGCCGAGGAATTTCTTAAGGAGTGTAATGCCACTGAACTCGCAGATATTGTGTAATGAAGAAGAACGCACCGTCCCACTACAGAGAATGAAAATAGTAAGGGACTGCGCATGTTCTTTTATTGTACCCTCTGAATAGAAATTGGCAGAAATTGATTTAAAGAGAAAATTTCTATAAACGAGGTTTTATTATTGCAAGATTGCTTAGAAAAAAATTACCGTTTAATGACCATGAAAGATTGGGTCGGGAGGGTGAATGAATGAGAGTCTTTGAGAATAAAGGATTCCATTGAATCTTCATTGAGGTTACAGAATTCCCTATAATTTACAAAGTTTCAAAACCTCAAAATTTTTATATAATATATGTAATGCTAGTTTATTTTAGCGAGAAAAAAAATGACTGTAAGAGGCATCATTCAGCCGTTTATTATGGTTTATAATAAAGTTCGGATATAACGTGCTCTGTCATCGGTTGAAAGAGCGTGTTCTGTCCGAGTGTAAAATGCGAAGCTGAGTTAAAGCTGTCACGCCATATGCCAAATAGTACCATGTCCGACCAATTCCCGCATTTCTCTCTAGCCTTTTTTCGTTAATTGAAAGTGACATTTTCACCAAAAAAAATTGAATAAAGAAATTGAAAGGGAGTTTATTAGAATGTTACAGCGCCTTAGAAGGGATCAGGTAAATTTTATTGTGACAGAACCAAAATCCTTCGCTTCCCGCCCCGCCCCCCCCCTCCCTTGCAAGACGATCACTAATGACCGCTTCCCAGCTTGATTGTAGATGAACCTACATCTTTTACAGTCCTTTGAATCCTACCCGACTTTCAAATCAGACCTTTAAAAGGACGTTCTCTGGAGTACATATAGATTTAAACATTCCGTAAAAGTCTACAGTCTCCGCGCTGGAGATCTTAGAAGCTAGAATTGCTTTTCTGACTTGGCGGAAAATAGTCATGTGATCGTAGGGATTAACCGCGAGTTAAAGAAAAGGCATGTTAAGATGATGTCACATGTTACCAAAATATTCGGTCATCAATAAGTGCAGACCCCATGCAGCACCTAATTGTCAAGAAGTTGCGAGTTGAAGATACTGAAGCCTACCAGGAGATGATTAGAATGAACTGCAAGACATTCTGAGGAATTTTTACGGCTACTTAATTCATTTTACCCTTTGCCATTTCGGTTTGAGCCCAGTTTTGGCAAAACTGCTGCCCGAAAAACTATCATTCACTATCATCCGCTCGTGCAAACGGCAAAAACTATCGTCAACCGGACTATCATGTCGAATTTGAAGATGTCCAAACTGCATGATAGTTGAAAGTAGTCGATGATAGAGCATGATAGTTCGTGTTCAAATACGCGTGATAGTTGAAACTATCATTAACCACTATGACAGTTTGAACGGGGCATAACTTATGGTTTAACAACACGAGGACGAGCTCGTACTTATACCTTGACAATCTTCTTTGGTAACAGAAAGAAGCTCTTCTTCTTCGCCACTTGATCCAAGAACGCTTGCAATTTTGTGGTGTGTATTTCCTCTAAAATTTTCTTAGAAGGAATCTTAAGCTTATGATAATGAGGACAAAACCGCATGCTTGTGTTTCTTCGTGCATGATGTCCGTCACGACAATACATCACATGGCATTGATTGTTCCTATAGTATGCGTACTTGGCATATCATCAAACAACGTTTGTACCAAAGATTCCCGATCGTCGATTCAACTCGATCAACTCTTTCGCCAGATTGAGAGCAAAACTACGAAATGAAATGTCAGTAGAACTGAGAAACCTCACAAAAATCCGCGATTTTAAATGAAAAATCAGACGGTGACTCTTCGCCATTTTAAACTATGTATAACCTGATTGTTCCATACATTTCGAGAAGAGTGTAGTGTGTCAATAATCTTATTATATCCTATGTTATCTATTTGTCCAATATTTTGACTCGCATTGATTCGGTTATTAATCTGTGTTTATCAACTATTGTTACTCAAATAAGTGTAAAATAAATACCTATTAATTTGCGTTTCATGTTTAAAAGTAAGTGGTTAAACATGGCTACCCGGTAGACAGGCTGTCATTGTTATGATATAAATAATCATTTAATTGAATGACACGTCATACCTCGAAAGTGAAAGTAGTCAGGGAAAGATCTAGAACTGATGATATTGAGTAATTTCTCGATACATAAATGAAAGAGTTGTGGCTAGAAAAGCAGTGATAGCATTGGTTAAACATGGCTACCTGCCACTGTTATGATTTTGAATAATCTTCAATTAATTAATAAAAAGAGCGCTAAACACACAGGCTTATTACTCGATTAGCACAGTTTGACGGATCATCTTCTCGGAAAACATATGTGCAGATTACGTAAAGAGGGGCGGAAGTGTTTTATGGGGGAAACCCCCCGCCCACTGTGAAATCTAACGATAGATTCATTAAACGTTCAGAAGAGTTAAGAGCGTTCATTTGCTACGTTAATCAGAGAGGTAAGTGAAGTTTGCATCTGCTGTTTGAGGATTTTTACATTTTTAGAAAATGTTTTGTTATGGACGTACAATCTTCATAAAGACATGGCCATCTTATCAGGCTAAGCTATCGTTTGAAAGTAACTGTACATAAAAACTTGGTTAATACTTTGAAAGTATCTTAACGAATCTAAAATTCTCTTGATTTTTCGTGATCGCCTAAAAGAGGTTTAATGAACTCTATATGACAAAAAAAATCGATTTGGGATATCATTTACTCGATGAACCTGCCTTTTTGACGATGCTTGATAACTTGAATGTTTGATAAGTTCTCGAGCGGATGTATTATACTGATTTGAAGTGAGGTAACACGAATATCCATTTTTACTGAACAAACTTGTTTAATGGAGGATTTATTGCATGGCACGAAAACCACGCACGAATTTCGCAAAATATTTTAGTAAAATTCTTTTTAGTTTACATTGTGTTGACTGCCTCGTACGAAGTGCTGCTATGTTGAACCTCCGTTGCAGTAAAAGTCATAAAACATCTGGAAAACTTTCTGGTCTCTTTTTCCTCCCTCGGGTGTCTGATTAGAACATTTTCTTTCTTTCGTTGTAATTTGCTTTCTCCAGTTTCATGCGAAGGGAAAAGCGCAACCAGCTGCAACATTATGTATAACCTTAATGTTCCATACATTTCGAGTAGAGCCGAAATGTGTCAATAATCTTATTATAATTCATGTAATCTATTTGTCTGGCACTTTAATTAACATTGATTCATTTATTAATCTGTGTTTATCAACTTGTTTTACACAAATAAGTGTAAATAAGCTTACTGTGTACAGGTGTCTTGAGATATCAGTTTGTAATTCGTCATCGAATACCTATCAATTTGCGTTTTATGTTTGAAAGTAAGTGATTTAAACATGGTTCGCCTCAATTCGTTTCTTAAGAATACCTGCCATTGACGTGATTTTGAATAATCAGTACCTCGAAAGTGAAAGCGGTCAGGGAAAGAGTTGATAATAATAAGTAATTTCTCGAAACATGAATGAAAAAGTTGTGGCTAGAGAAGCAGTGGTAGGCGATTTTGTGTGTGATTTTTGGGCGGTGAAGCCACAAGAAGTTTGAAAAGGAAAAAATGGAAGAAATGGTAAATACTTCTGCACTCGAATCTCTACAGCTATTTTCTTTTAGCGACCAAAAGACCGCTAAACATACAAACCTATTACGCGATTAGCACAGCTTCACTGATAATTCTTCCGGAAGACATATGCAAACATGCAAGAGGGACTTCCTTTCTGAAAATGAAAGTGTTGGGTGGGGGTAAACCCCCGCCCACTGTCAGCTCATTTAAGACTGAGATATTTGAAAAAGGTATAGCTCAGTGGAGTTAGGAATTGTTTGTTTGCTTCTTTAAGCGGAGAGGTAAGTAAAGTTTGCGTCTGCTGTTTGAGGATATATACATTTTTCGAAAATATTTTGTTATGGACGTACAATCTTCATAAAGACATGGTCTTCATATCAGGCTAAGCTATCGTTTGAAAGTGACCGCACTTAAAAGGTCGGTTAATACTTTGTAAGTATCTTGGAACTGTCTTGATTTTTCGTGATCGCTTAAAAGAGGTTTAATGAACTTTATATGACAAAAAAAATCGATTTGGGATGTCATTTACTCGATGAACATGCCTTTTTGACGATGCGTAAAGTCAGGATTGCCCAACTTGAATGTTTGATAAGTTCTCGAGCGGATGTATCATATTTGAAGTGAGGTAACACGAATATCCATCTTCACTGAACAAACTTGTTTCGTAAAGGATTTATTGCATGGCATGAAAACCACGCTCGAATTTCGCAAAATGTTTTGACAAAATTCGTTTTAGTTTACATTGTGTTGACTGCCTCGTACGAAGTGCTGCTATGTTGAACCTAAATTACTGTAAAAGTCATAAAACTTCTGGAAAACTTTCTGGTCTCTTTTTCTTCGCTCGGGTGTCCAATCAGAAAATTTCCTTTCTTTCATTGTAATTTGCTATCTCCACTTTCATGCGAAGGGAAAAGCACAACCAGCTTTATCATTGATTTGAGTTTAGACAGCGTTTATTAGTTTCTTGCCGGAATTATGGCAATTTCCTGTTTGCAAATGAGACCTCATTAGGGGGATACGTGACATGTAACACAACTGTCAATAAGTAGCAAGACGCGTGACATGTAACACGACTGTTGATAAGTACTGGGAAACTCGGGTATAGACGCTGGAACTCTCTTATAATTAAACCAGCAAGCCTTCAGCTTCCATACTATTATTGATCTCTTTACATATCTATCAATGAGCATTTTTAAATTTGTTTTACCTGCTCCAGTTATAAGAAAACAGAAATTATAGGAATGGTTATCTATTTACCTGCAATTCAGGCAGAAATGTGCGATTTCTATTACAGTGAGGAGTACTACGGGATTATAATTGGAATTGTTCTTTTCATTTTCAAGAATTTCCAGGGAATTATTACAGCATCAGAAATAACCAGAGATAGAGATGGCACAGATAGACATTCCAGAGGAAGAGATTGGCGTTGCATTCTCTGGTGGTGGAATTCGCTCTGCTGCATTGAGCTCAGGTGTGTTGCGAAGGCTTCTACATCGTGAAGTTAAATTTGGTTACGTGAGCTGCGTCTCAGGAGGAAATTACACAGCCGCTGCCTACTTGGACTGGAAATACAGACACAAAAAAACGGATGATCCGGATTGGCATAAAAAATTTTTTGAGCACATGCGAAGCAGAGCTGGTTACTTATGCAACTGGAAAAATCCATTACAAGGTATTTTAGAGAGCATCATACTGGTTTTTCTGGTGATCACAGTCAATCTCCTCATACCCTGCATCATCTATAGCGCTGGCGCTATTCCATCTGCCTACGTCATCGATTACGTGCTTGGCGCGGTCATGCGCAAAGGTTTCAATTGCAGTGATGTCCCTCAAACTTCAAAAGGACAGAACACTTCAGAGAGACATTGCACTCAACAATTCGAGATCGGTCATCCAGAGGTGCGCGAGCAGTTTTACTTGTTCTCTGGCCTATTCCTCGCATTCTTCGTGTCCTACTTCGTCAAGACCATCGTTCCCACGAGACGTCGCTGGATTGCCCGTTACTTCAAGATTTTATCCGGGTTGCTGCTTGCTTTGACTTTCTTCCCCTGGTTAATACAACAGTCTACTGGGATGTTACCCAACTGGTTGAACGCGCTGATAATCTTCCTTAGCATCTTCTTTTGGCTGGGATTTCCACCATTAAGAGGCGAAGTATCCCTAGTACTTATGGTGTACTTTTATGCATTCGTTGTGAAGTGGCGAGTGTATGAGACAAGTGTTCTGGGTATCGTGTATGAGGAGCAACTTTTTTACACTCTCCTCTTTTTTTCTGGATTTTTCCTATGGTTAACTCCTTTCGTTGGAATGTTCAGCACTACGGCAGTTTTTGTATACTACAGGTAAATGGCCTAGAAGGCTTGTTATTATCGATCGCCTAAAGGTGGGGGGGGGAGGTCGAATAATTTTGTTTGTGTCGCGATAAAATTCATATGATCTACCTGTAATATTCATTCAGGTCCCCCCCCCCCCCCCCCATTGACAGTTAGTTTCATGTAGTCCCCCCTTTACACCCTATTGGTAACAGCAGCTGCAATTTTCCTATTGACTCAATTTCATCTACGAACAGAGATCATTTGGGTCAAGACTAGAATCAAACGTTCGTTAGCCAAACTTAGTCTTCCTAACATTTGTATGTCAGTGGTACAGACATGCAGAAAAACACAAAACAAAGGAGGCAAGATTTCTGTTCGCATTCAAATCATTCCAAAAATCTTTTTGAATCTAAGGTTGTTTTAATTTTCAGGTGGAGGCTACAGCGAGCATTTTTTACGGAGACAAGTGTTGGTCCACTTGGTTGTAAAGGAATCGGTTGCCGAGACTTCTTCCCAATACTGTCGTGTACTCGTCCGGAACGCAACCCAGAAAGAGTAACTCTGATGATGGATGACCTGCAAGAGGTCAAACCGGAGTACATCAGTTGTGTGGCAGTAGACTACTGGCGAAAAGAATGGAAAGAATTGCCCTACGCCGTAATGGCTCTGTCGCCGAATAAAATTGAGCGAATCGACGATCAGCCCGGCAAGTCCAGGGTGTCGGAGGTATTAAAACCAGAAAACGTCAGCGTGGCGGATGCCATGGTTACTTCTGCCGCTGTTATGACACTAAGTCCGGAGCAGGAGGAGCCGTACAGAGATTTACAAGTGCAACTGGGCCTAACCCTCCGGAAGGGTTTCAGCGCGGAGGAAGGAGGAATAGCTTCAAAGGTGGGTGGCATGGAGAGCGAATTTACTTTCTTGAGGAAGCTAACGTATTATAACAAATAGATTCAGTTTTTGCGCGCGTCTGTTCAGTAGCAGAGAAGACGTCGAGATGTAGTAAGGGACTACTCATTGTTTATCTACTGGGGTAGTAGGAGTGGAGTATTTTTTGGGGGATCACATGATTTCAGGGAGAACAGAAGGGGAATCAGTCGTTGCCAATAGAGTATGAAGAAGAGGGAGAGTATTATGGAAGACTGAAATCTTCGCTTCAAAGCGGAGAATGTGACCTTTAAATAACTATTTGATATATTCGCATCGATAACAATAATAAATATACCAGACCAAACGGGTAAATAGTGCTTTCCGCGCGTGTTGATTGGCAAGTACGGAAGTGATTAGCAAGCAGTTTTCGATCAATTCAAAGCTTCAACAACTCCCTGAGAAACCCATGGGCATTTGACTGTCATCCGTGCCCAAGGAGGGGGAGGGGGTTGAAGAATTCGAGCCTTGCCCGGGTGGGGTGGGTAATTCGAACCGAAAGTGTCAAAACTTTCTTATGGATTATACGTTTTTATCTTTTGATATGGAGGCAATGACTTAACTTTCGCAAATGAATGGCTCAGAAGTAAGATGTCTACAAGATCTAGGTTTAAAAATAATTTATAATAAAATCAGTCGGTAGAAAGTTGCGGTGGTCTTTTATAAAAAAAACTGACTATCAAATCGTGCTCTTGAGTAGGGCATTTGAACACAATTGAGTCCCTGGGGCTGCAGTTTTAACGAATCAATCTTGAAAAGGTCAAATGCTCCGGGAGTTGTTCTATGGGGGAATGTTGAAGCTTCGAATTGATCGACGCATAATGAAATGAGCTTTTGATCAACCTTCGACAACTTTTTCATTTTTGCTCCTTTCCTATTCCCGTACTTCATTGTATTGTGAACGTTTTTTTTTTTTTCCCAGATTTTAACGATTTTAATCCAGAGCATCGTAGCCCTCCCGATGATATTGCTTGCCGTTATCTGGTTTGCTAACTGGGAAATTAATGCCGAGGGTGTGGTCATCGTTTTGTTCGTGGTCATCGCTTTGTTCGTGACATTTTTTGGCATTGCCATGTTTCCAACCAGCGTAAATACACCAAAAGACACCGAAAACGTCCTTAAAAAATTCGCCAAAAACGTCCTTAACAAATTCGCAAGGTAAGAAATTAGATAATTTGGTTCAAATGAGTTTTCGTGTATCGTGTGCGTAGCGGAAAATGTTAGCTTCATCGTTGAGTCTCGTAAATCTAATGTAATTGAGACTGCCAATCAGAACTGGACAAAGGTAAATGCATGCAACACAGAGGGGGAGGGTGGGGGAAGGGAATAAGTCGTGAGAAAATAAGAAGCATCGAGAAGAAACTAATACAATATGAATCTAGGAATCCTTTCACCAGTTTGTTAACCCTTTAACGCCCATTATCTCGTTAGTAATTCTCCTTACTGTCTGCCATACGATTCTTATGATGCTAGTTCAGAGAATTTGGTAGGGGATCACCTAGAAAATCCTCAAACTTATATTTTTTTTACTCTCGTCACCTGTCTGATTGATATTGTAAGGAGAAATTCTGTCTTGGTCACCCATGGGAGTTAAAAGATGCCCTATCACGATCTTCCTTAAGTGAATGTCACCATTATTGATGCCTATTTATCAAGAAAGAGAGACAAAAATCTTGTTTCAGGTAGAGCTCATCAAAAGCTATTCTTAAATTTTGCAAAAAGATTCCAACTTTTTGAACATTTACCGCCGTTGTTGTTTTATAAAGGTGTTTAATTTTTGTCAATGATTGCCCCTGAACAAACGTAATGTTGGTTTTGATCACCCTTCGCTTCGTTGTAGTTACTTTCCTTGTATTGACTCAGACCTTATATATTATATAGATGGTGTCACGTGCATCTATATCACGTTCGAATGTTGCGCGAGTTCTTTCAAGTCGACAACGTCGGCCCCAGTCCCCCAGCGCTTCTGTCTCTTAGTGATGGAGGTCGCTTGGAGAAATTTGGTTTGCTACCACTACTGAAGAAACAACTTAAGAAAATTTTAATCGTGGATGGAAGTTTCATAAGGAGCGACGAAGATTACGCCAAACAGATCCTTAGATCGCTGGATCAAGCCAGAAAGGAATTACATTGTGAATTTGTGGGATGTACTGGCCGTGATGTGAAGGAGGAGATGCAGAAAGAGTACGTGGACGTACCTCGAGATCCCCCGCCGAGATATTATAAATTCAAGGTTCAGTATTACGACAAACAACCCGATAAAAGCTATGAGAGAGTGAAGGAAGGAGAAATAATGATCATTGCACCTCGTTACCCCATTGGAGAGGAGCGTTCTCCAGATTTGGAGAATAATTGCGCAAATGAAGCTGACCGCTCGACCTTCTACTGTTGTCATTCAATCTCCAAAGTCCTTCAGTGGATATCTAAAAAGCTTTGTTTGGGATATCCACACACGTCAACTGTCGATCAATCTACTCCAGATTTGGAGAATAATTGGGGTCAGTACTACGATGATACGGGAGTGACACTTAACAAAAAAGAGTGGGGTAAAGGGCCTATTCTCAGCACAAATGAAGTTGACCGCTTGACCTTCTGCTGTTGTGAATGTTGTCATTCAAACTCCAAAGTCCTTCAGTGGATATCTAAAAAGCTTTGTTTGGGATTCCCTAGTACGTCAACTGTCAATCAATTCTTTACGTCTTCACTCTATACAGCTTATCACCGCGAGGGATATCGCGCATGCGTAGAATCTGATGCCGAGATATTTCTCACGAAGGGTGAAGCCGAAGGCCCGAGCACTAGTTGCCCTTCGGGAACTGAGTCCGCACTCCCGCACCAAACAGAAGGTCGGACACTTGAGAGCAACCGTGTCGTCACGGGAAGATCAGAGACCGCAACCGAGATAACAGCTGAAAGCGAGAATTTGCCTAATCAAGTTATGTCCTCTGCAGATGGTGTATAATGAGGAAGAACGTATCATCCAGCAATTTAAATTGTAAAATGTACTGAACTGCGGTCTTACCGTGTGTCCTCTTTATTTCTGACTGTTTAACGACAGAAGTGGCGGTGACCAGGAGCTCATTAGTTATAGGCTCCTGCGGTTACTTAAGAGTGCCTCATACCCAGAGCTCTTTCTGCCTGAAAACCAGTAGCCCACTTGGTCACTTGCGCTTCGCGCACGTCACCAGTCGCTTTTGCTTTGAGCTTATTGCTCGCCATACTCGCGAAAGCCTGAGTAATGGGTACATTGGTCTCACCAGGCTTTTATAGGGAAATTACCGTCATAGGAAAGATGATACAAAATAATTTGTTATTATTGTATTTTTTAGACAAGAGTACCTTTTAAAGATCATGAAATTTTGGTTTGGAAGAGAAGTTTGCTAGCTGATTGTTGTATCATATACAAGCGTTTCTAAGCTCAACTATCTAGTTATCTCAAAAGTCTACTAAAGTTTACCAGCGAGACTCACTCATGGCAGACTTGGGACGCTAACGTCAATGTAGAGTGTTCACACGTAAAACGTAAACGGAACAAGGCGGAAGAACTTTCACTCTGACCGTTTGTCAGGCGTAGAATAAATTACCTTTCCCATACGAAAAACAAGTGCACTTAATGCTTGAAAACTCTCTTTAAAAAAAGGATTTCCAAGATCAGCAGCTTTCTCAAAATTATTCCTCTTTATTAATTAATTTCTGCATATTTACAATGATTTCATGGTTTGTAAGAGATTTTCAGTTTTTTTTTAAAGTACTAAGCGATGCAAAAGTTGTTGTAATGCAACCATGATAGCTATTTTGTATTTTCTAAAATGTCTTATATATAAACGTTACGTGAAGATGAATAAGCCCATCAGCAGAGTTAGTTGTTGTCGGCAAAGACCGGCCGTTTAGAGAAGCTTTATAGAGATATTGGGGTAATTTTATTTTTCTGTCGTTTCAGAATTGATATAGTCAGGAGCCCATGGGCTCCTGTACCGTAAAATGAGTACAATTTTTAGTGAAAGTTACCATGCAGCTGTATTAATATATGATTTTAAGAACATTTAATTCAATAAAATGGGCGTTTAAAATAGTATGAGCCTTTATCGAATGTAATATGACAGCTACAGTTTCGGTTTGATAATGACAAAAAAGCCAATTAAGTAAGTGCGGATCATATTTGACGCTTCCCAATAAGTTTACTCCTTGATTACTCCGATTCCTCATCAAATGTACCTCTGAAATAGTCACCAAACTAAGGGTGACAAGTGTTTAACTCGTACATATATTCATTCATCCACCCTTCATTTCGTCCAATTTCAGTACGCAAGTTCGCTAACAGTCATTCCGATTCTAATCAACTAAGCACATGATATAAAGATTAAGAAGACTCCACGGAGTACAAATATTGAGTAATGATATGTAACGTGACAATTTTATTGGATGGTGAATAACCAATTATACGTGATGATAACTTCCCAAATATTACTGATTTGCCTAAGAATTGAGAAAGGCTGATGATACATTCTTCTGATTGTTTTCGTTTCGATTTGAGATTGGGGAAACAGTGCTTTTGCCCAGTATCCTTTCTGCGTGATGTGTTTGTGATTTTGCGTGACATGTCACGAGGGAAATTTCCCTGCAAAGAATCATGGAAAACTTTGACGTGTCAACGCATGCGCAGAATATTAACCGAAAACAAACTTGTTGTGCAGTCTTACTGCTAAGGTACAAGATAATTTGGCGTATAAATCAAAAATCTCTTTTAATGACAGACTGTTTGGTTATTACAAATAGAATATAGATATTTTATTGCAATGCTACCGGAGCCTGCAAATTCGTCTTATCATTCGCCCTCAAAGAAGCGTTCGCGATGTATGTCGACCTCGATGCAGTACAAGTTTCTTCGTCGGATCTTAAAATATCGGCATATGGATTTTGAATTTGCCCTGTGGCAGATGCTCTACCTTTGCGTATCACCAAGAAAAGTGTAAGTATGTTGTTTCTTCCATGATTTCAACATACGGGGCGAAATTCTTGACTTGCCAGCTTTTAAGGTTGCCACGCTTGTATAATTGGCTGTGTCAGCTTGACGTGTCTGCCAGAAAGCAAGACCTTATAAACATAGTACCGTATATTTTACCTGCGAAAGCTTATGCTCAATTGAGAACACATAATTTTTTTTTCTAAAACATGCGAGTTTGTATTCATGAATGACTTTGATGAGCTGTTCACCTGATGTGACGGTTGAAACCAGTTCATTTTAACTGGTGTGAAAGTTAAGATATACGTTCTCGAAATGAAACTTTTTCCTCTTGTTGATTCTTCCTTTTTTTGTCAAATTATTCTTGAATTTGTAACATAAAATTTCACTTTATTTTCTGTCACAGTTATCACACTGTCCTAATATTTCTAGCAGTTTTTTGAGAGCAACTACAGAATACAGAGCCACTGAGGTCCACCTCGTCAGCATGTTTTGAAGAACTAGGCTGAACACTTTGATTGAATGACAAGTTGATAAGTGGCCCTGTATTCTGTTGTTCCACTGTTTTTTGAAACATCAAAAGGTGTGCTCATAGGTAAGTCAATGCCTTGAAGTACATGTACAGCACTAGAAGTAGACTTGGTAGTCTGATTCATCTGCTCAAGAGAAGTTCCAAAAAAGGCTGTAGTTGTAGACAGTGACTGACATTTTGAAAACCAGAGACGAAGACATCATCAGTTATTTAAGTTACTCTGATAATGACATGAATCTGATGTTGAATCCATTCAAGTTGTGGTTATGTTTACCGTTGTCCAAACTCTCTTTTGATGACCAACTGTTTGGTTGTTATGAGTAGAGTTTAGATTTTTATTGCAATGCTATTGGAGCCTGCAAATCTGTCATATTATTCACCCTCAAAGAAGCATCCTTGACGTATATTGACCGAGACACAATTCAAGTTTCTCTGCCTCCATTGAATGCAATTAAAGTATGTGATCTGAGGTTGTCATCAGAAGCTAGTAGATGGCAAAAACTGCAGACATCAGTGGCTGGATAAAAAAAAAAAGTTACTCACATACATCCCTGAATGCCAGATATCACATTTCAGAGAACTTCAAATTTCAAATTATGCAGGAGCATGCCCTTAGACCCCCCTCCTAGAAGGGTGTATTGTAAAGCAACACCCCATACTTGCTTTGCTCAAATAATTATATTCATAATCAATGTTGTTCTTGGTCTTTTACTGTTTTCAGATACAGAAATTTTCATTACCACAAACGTAAGTACCTTGTAGATGTAAACCATGGTTATTTTACTCAAGTGACAAAAGCTCTCTCCTGGCATGGCTTTTCATACTCGTTTCCTTGTCAGATTTCAATCATCACTGCACTACTGCATTACTCACTCAATATTTAGACTAAACATGTTTTGTTCTTTTGGTAGTAGTGTATGGCAATTTATCCTGCATTCTTTATTTTATCAAATGACAATTCAGAAGACACTTACTTGTCAAAATGGCTCACCTCAAGGTGTACTGCTGTTACTGAAAATCTGTATATTTTTAGTGTATTTTTTTCAGTAAAGAACATTTTCTAGAGGTATGTTAGAATTAGATTTTTTTGGGATATATAAGCACTGCCTTGTTTTTTTAAAAGAAACTTTCATCAGAAGCTCATGTTGTGATTATTACTGGAACATATAGTTGACTTTCCTGTCTCATACAGAAACAAAAGACCAGTGGGCAAGGGATGATCCTGCTTTTCTTGTGTTGCTTAGTATTTGGTTGTGTGGTAAGTAACCAGCACTGCAGACACTTATTTCATGTATTAGTTACCCTTTTGTACCAGTATTTGTCACAGGAAAGGAGATGTTGAACATCTGTTTAATAGGGAATTAGATTTAAAATGGGGTTGGTGACAAGTCCCTGAACAGGATCATGTGCTCTTAGAAGTTCTATTTCTATATGACTGGAAGTAAATGGTTAGCGTTAGAAAAATCTAACAAGCAGGGAACAAAAGAAAATCAGAGTTACCCTGAGTTTGAGGTTATAGTGGAATGGTTTTGAGAGAACTGAACGTGACTGGTTAAGACCAAAGAATAATTTGATAACTTGACATTAGTCAAATTGTCTTCAGTTTAGATTACTTTAAAGCGTTCTTCAGAAAATGGTATGAAAGCTTATAAAGATTGACAAGTTAATTCTATCAATCTGATATAGCTTTTGTTCATAAGTAACTTTGCACTCAAAATAATTGACTGGTGAATTTGGTTGCAGTGTTTTGTTTTCCTTCAGCACTCAACTAGTCCTTGTTTCCTTTTACATCCTCAGCATCTTCTATTGGCTTTGCTGTTATGTTGAAGCTGCCCTTTTTAGGATTTTTAAAGTTTTTATTATGGGTTGTATTTGTGGATTGCATTGCTGTGGGTCTCATTATTGCATCATTATTATGGTAAGTTAGTACCACAAGGCTATTGAGTTTGCTTATTATTTCGACCACATCCTCTCCTTTGGTAGCCATTTGGCAAACATTCTGCTTGAGTTCTCGTCTCATATTTAAATGCGAGTGAAAGTCACTCACTAAAAATGAATCTGCTTGTCCTTGATTGCTTGTTGTATCTTCTTCTGAGCTTGTTTGATGGAAAAAAATTATTTGATGCTTTGTTAAGTAAGCTACTGTATCTGATAATGGTTCTTTTACCCCTATAGGTTCTTTTGCAACAGATACCTGAGGATATCCACTACACATGATCCAGGACAAAGAGTAGAATGGGCCTATGCATTTGATGTTCACCTAAATGCTTTCTTCCCTTTGCTGTTAATATTACATGTCATCCAACTCTTTTGTATGAAGAGTAAATATGCTTTTTGTGTTAACCAGTTGTTAGTAGCTGAAATGGATGATCACTTTAATTGTGTATAGTAACTTGAAGTGTATATTGCATTTCTTATTCCTTGTTTGAGGAGTAGTTTTAATACTAACATTCATTGATGAGTTTTGAACAAAGGTTATAAATACTTGAACCAGAGTTGATATCAAAGCACAACATAATTATATTTATAAATATTTCGTGTGGTGATGGTTTTCTGATGTTTTGCATTTGTTTTCGAAAGCATGTGATGTTTAGTTATGTTAGATGAATTTTCTAGGAAGCTGTTTGGCAATTCATGTACATTTAGTTTAATGCTAGTTTTAGGGAATCACTCTGCCCCTTTCATCAAAGGCTATGCAAATTATCTTCAGTTAGTCTTGTAGTATTGGAGTAGTACATTGATGTGGTAATATCCCAGGAGTGTCACTTTGAGAAGTACTAGAATATGAATGACTTGTATTATGCGTTTCCCTTTTGCAAAGCTAGGCAAAAGGTCTGTATATTCCCCCCCCCCCCCAAAAAAAAACAAAAACAAAAAAAAAAAAAAACAATAAAAAAACTGCACTCTTTAACAAGCTTGGAAAGTTCATGGGTGCATGTTGCTCCTATTTGGTATTAAAAGGACAAATAAGGGTGAGGACAGCACCATGGTAGCTTTTCAAAGTTGGTCTAATGAATAACCTTAACTCTCCTTGTCTCTTTCAGTTATCATAGACAATCCCTGGTTCATATCAAGGTTTATCGGAAACTCTCTTTGGCTCATAGCTTTGGTGTATTATATTTATATTTCTTTCCTAGGATACAGCGGTGAGTTTTTACTTCTTCAGATATGTATAATTATTATGATTTCTCCTTATAATTCTGACTATCAGTGATGTAGCTTGCAGTTGCAATGCTGCTCTGTTGCTCACTGATATTCTGTCCTTTTCGGGGATATCACTTTGATTACATGTAATGTATCTTGGTCAGATTACTTTGTTTTGGAGTGATGATGTCTTTTAAACCTGTTGATGTTTTCATTGCTGTGACATAACAACCTCCTGCCTCTGTTAGCAATGTCTTTCCCATTTAACACTAAACTTAAATATACTTTCACAAAGTTTTTTGTTCAGAGGAGCATTTACTTGAGCCTCATAAATGTGAAATTGATGAGCTTCAAAAGTTATTCAAAACTGTGAAAATGACTGCCAACCCTTTCAATCGATGAGCCATGAAAATTTCATGAACATTCAAAATGATTTAATTGCTTGCATGAGTATTTGATTATTAACTTCTCTTTGATTTTTTTTTCGTAAATATCCACAGCATTACCATTTCTTCGAAGTACTGTAGTGCTACTGTATCCTGTCTTGTTGGTAGTGGTGGGATACATTGTATCTCTTGCTGTGGGCTGGAACATAGGGCAGACATTTTTGCACTTTTATGAGTATAGAGTGGTGACTCAGACTGCCAGCTTGCCTCAAACTATTAGCTGAATGTCAGGCAGGAAATTTCTGGAGATCAGAGGATGTTGACCCATGGATCATAAAAAAAGATGTTAGCCAGCATAGTGTAAGTCCTCTTCATAAGGCTGAAATAGAGTGGGTGCTCTACCATGGAAAAAAAAGAATTAATTGCAGTAGCAATGTTCTTATCTCATGATGCATCAGAACTTGGGACACATTTCTGGATGTACATAGTGTATCTATAATTTTTGATAAATCTATGACACTTGACCGTGCATTTCAGTAATTAAAATGGTGTCAGGACTACAGCAACAAAGAGATATGTGCATGTAACTAGCCTGTTCAAGTGAATATGCAAAGGTCTTTGGAAAAGATATTAATTGATAGATATAGAGATCGTACCAATGAGCTTCCTTTTACCTTAAATATAATTGTAAGATGTCATTTAAACTAGTTGAGAAAATGTTTGTCAGTCTTTCATTTGGATGCAATTTTCTATGATGGGAAATATTATATACAGGTTGCGAATTATGCAGAAATGTATAATAAAGTAAATTATTACATGGAGCAAAACAGTTGCTTTACTTTTTACTGCATGATAAGTAGCAAGGATTAGTCTAAGGAGCTGAACTGACCATTTCCCACAGACAAGCATGAGCCCAGATCTGTATATAAACATTGTAAAGTTTTATTGGATCTGTCTTAAATATCATCCAACATTCATTGCAAGACTTCTCTTTGCACAAGTACACATCT
This sequence comes from Pocillopora damicornis, assembly GCF_964200805.1. NCBI lineage: Eukaryota > Metazoa > Cnidaria > Anthozoa > Scleractinia > Pocilloporidae > Pocillopora > Pocillopora damicornis. The sequence continues at coordinate 19,009,637 of NC_142682.1, forward strand.
GTTTCCACTTGTCGTAATAAAAATATAATATTTGGTGACTAAACAGTAATTTTATTACCAGCATTTTTTGCTGACCTGGTGGTACAATGTCCCAAGATCAGATCTTTAATTGATCCCTCCTTCTGCCACACATTTCCTTGTATATAGTTACAAGAATGTGGTGTTAGATCAAGATGGCAACTTCTACCTGATAAGTTTAAGTCATTACCAATTTCATGGATAATCTATGGACATTGCCTACAGCCCTGTATTTATATTTTTTTCACAAGTAACAATGAAAGCACTTTGGAAAATAAAGCTGGGCTAGGATTTTCTCTCAACTCCTTCCATTCAGTCTTGCACTCCATGAAACTTCCTCATAATTGAAGGGAAATTGTCTAAGGCTTGAGTAGCTTTGGAGCTAATCAGGCTGATAGCAGTCTTACAGATCTACAATTAAAAGTGAGAAAATATGGAAATTGATGTTAATTTTACTAACAACTGGTAGTCAATCAGTGTGTACTCAATACAAACAAGTTTTGTATTTTTGGAAAAAAAATATGGAAATCATTCATCATCAAACTGTGAAACTCTGAAGGATGGAGAATGGATGAGCTTTATATGTACAGGTTGGATTACCGTCAGCTAAAATGTTTTACTAGTGTAGTCAGATAATATCAACTTTGTGGCACTCTCACAACAACTGCTATCATTGCTCAACAAGCCATGTGATTTGACTCAAAACCTTCATTCCAGAAAACAGTCATGTTGGTTTGAAAAAAGTTGAGAAAGAATGATGGGATCAGTACTCAGAAAAATGTGTGAGCTCTTGTGCTAAAATACAGTACTTGTCAGTGTTTTAACTGGCACATAATTGGGTTGAAAAGATTAAATTAAAAATTTATAAAAAATCACTTCACAGTTATGAATAAATTTAAATGTTATTACCGGTGACTTTTACCTGAGCGGAGAGTTGGTCTTTAAGGCTTGATGCCAAGCCATCAGCAAACAAATTATACAACCAGCTTGTGAAGAAATAAACAAAATAACATAAAAATTACAACCAGCTTGTGGAAGGAAAATGTTGAATTAAGTATTTCACACTCAAGATCTAACACTACTTGAGAATTTACTCTTTCCACTTTCTCCCATACATTGCTTATGGTTTTAGTTCTGTAAATCTAGTATTAAATCAATATTAATCATGGTTTGTTCCTAGTTGTCACCTGAACTTGAAAGTATATTTTTATTATGTAGAGAAATTACCTCTTTGGTCTCTTCTGGAAGTGAAACCAACCTCTTCACCAAGATATAATATGAAAACCCTATATTATTCTACTCAAATTGAGTCAAAAACTGGATTTTGCACATTTTGGCCCTATTCCTGGAAATATCCTTCCAAAAAAGTGTTATCTACACAAGTAGGATTTGAATCTGGAAGAAATCAGCAAAATTAGTTGCTTCCTGCTATGGAAGGTGGAGTGGCAAAGCTTTAGACCATCATTATAACTGTTGTTTCTTCGACTATGATGTATGCAGTTGCAATATAAATCATTACCTTGCACCTCCTTTGAACTTGATATGCACAGAGCCAATTTTCATGGTACAGTCTTTTGCACTGACTTTTCCCTTCTTCTCTCCCAAGTTACCTTCAATGCCAGACATAACAAAATATTTAGAATATTAAGTTAGTCACAGGTTGTTACAGAGTTTGGTGAATCTGTACAAAGGTGATCCATAACAGGATACTTGGAGAAATGTTCAGAAAATCTTGTAAATTTTAAAAATCACAAAGCCTCCACTTAGGATTAAAAAGTATGCATTTCATGAAATAGTATCTCACTTGTAGGCTTGTACTAACCATCAACATAGAAAGCCATTCCAAGTGACAGGTCTTTGATTGATAGGTCACATGATCCTGAATCAGAGATGTGAGGCCTTATCAACAAAAACAATTCAAAAAATTAATATACTCACAATCTCTTAAATCTTAGATTTTGGAACTGATGGTAAAATTGTATCTAGCACAATAGACAGTAACTAATGTACAATAATTGGCCAACTGATCAGGGTTTTCCCGGAGGAGAGCTGAGTTCAGCAGTATAGACTCCTTCAGTCTTACTCAGAAATACCCATGCACACACAGACAGTACTTTTTACCAATCGTCAACACAGCAGAAGGCAATTCTAGTCTAGAGGACTGTCTGGCCACACAATAAGGTTCAGCAGGAGCCCAGCAGTAGTATGAATATCAGAGCTTGGGTAGGGGGGGGGGGGGGAGAGGGGGCTTTCTTCTTCAGTGATCCCTTCCTTCTGTATACTAAATCACCAGATTGACATTATAACCAGAGCAGAGCTGATTTAGTCCAATATACTGCAAGACTCATGCAAAATACCCATTTTCCAGAAGAAAATCATCAACTGAAGGTTACAACTAGTAATGATAAAACAATGCTCTCAACCACCTTGCCCCTAAAATGTAGACAATACAATTTTGATTTAAATCATATTTTTTTTTTTTAATTTTAATTTTTTTCTATCATTTTTTCTCCCTCAAAACAACTTAAGAAACATATCTACTGACAACAAACCAAGAGTTCTCTTTGTAGTGCCAATTAGCTGCCATATTTCCTGAGGCTTCATTAGCAGAAATCCGTAACCCGTGATCAGCTAATAGTGAAACATTGGTCTTCTTAATCACTACATTGGACAACTTGATCCTAAAAATATACATCAAATTGTATAGTATAAGACTGGACTAATTTGAAACTATGATTCAAACAATTCACTCATCTGGTTAAAATATTGATAAAAGTTGGTACAGTTATGCATACAGTCTAGGAAAAATTAAACAAATCTCCATATCCAGGTTGATCTTGAGACATTTTAAAAAAGAACTTACAGGTTGAGATCGTACTGCACATTTCCTAATGGAGTTTTGATGGTTCCAGAAAGATTGGGAACTGATAAATCATTGAGTTCTTTAGAAATGAATGGAAGAATGATGTGGTCCACTGTAAAGTTGAGAAAAAACCATTAGAAATCTGCCTAAAAAGTTATGCAAATACAAATTTTGAAGAGATCTGTAATATCAAAAGCAAAAAAGTTAAAATTATAAATTGAATTAACTGGACTCGTATGTGACACAGGGTCCACTAATAAACATCTGCATACAGCAGCAGGAGATCTGCACTATCTCTGCTCCCCAAATTTGAGTTACAGTTACAGAAATGTGAAGATGAATGGTGAAAAATTACAAAGCAAACAAAATCCAACTTTAACCACATACCATTTTTTCACAAATCTACCAGCTTAAAATTAGATTAAATGATAGGATAGAGAGGGGATATGATTTTTAATCACATTCACCAGCTGACAAAGTTTGGTATCATCACATCCAAATGACATAACCAAAACATTCTAGCCTAATTAAAAGCGTGCATAGCTTCTATAAGTTGATGGAAAATCATTTGATTCGTTTTACACGTAAATTGATCTGCTTTTTTAGGCTTTCAACCTATCCAAAAAATTATGGAACCTGCAAACCACAAGTCCTCAGAAGTGAAACGCTAATCAAGGTGACCTCTATTAACCACCAGCCGAAGTGCAAATTGGCACCCTATGGTGTACTTAACAAATAAAAAAGTATCACTGACATTTTCCTTAAGATAACGGTGAGTATATGAGGCCCTATTGATGGCCTATTTCCAACGGAGCGGTTAGCTGTCGAGGCTTATTAATATCTGGAACCTTTCCCGTCGTTTATGCAGAGCGATGATTCATTCATTCGAGAGAGAACGATCAGTGATGTAGACTGTATAAAATCAAATATAAATTGGTAAACAAATTTCACAGCACATTGCTTTAAGCTTTTAAAAAGAGCACCAATGCCTCGTTAGCGTCAGTTCAAGTTGTTCTCTGCCAAGATACAAAGAGCAGGGAAAGATTGTGATATCGATTGATATTAAATTTAACATAGGTAACAGAACTTGATCTTCTCAACGAATAAATTTTTACCGTAATCCGACGCTCTCTGAGTAATTTCTCGTTTCCATTCTGGTGCCAAATTCAAGTCGATGTCGATATTTTTGGCTGAACAATGTTCAACGACAAAAATTACCGACGAAAATAAAACGAATACTCTTTTAAACAGTGTTCCTTTGATGAACGGTTCTTCCATACCTGTCGTTTCGAACGAAATGTAATTTACACCTACGAAGTCACGTCATTTTGCAGTTCGTTTATGGGAAAGATCTTCTCAGTTGAAGGTCTCATCAAAAATGCATTTTGTAGACAGTTTTATGGTAAAATCTACCTGTAAGGATTAAACAGGTGAGCTGAACGCGAATTTCCCGCCATCTCTCCCGACCTGAGTAGATCGGCGACGAATATAGTCCGAGAAATTCACGAACTAATCTGAGTTCTTCCGACAGAAACCGATGAAACCCGTGACTCAAAGATGGCAGAGGAGGTAATCTTGCAATTCATGCATTTTGCATTTTGTTTTGATTTCGAGATTAATAAATACCACCGGTTTCTTTCTTTTTGACAGAATGAGTTAGAGGCCAAACGAATCGATGAGCTCAGGCAGCGGTTTTTTCATGAAAACGGTAAATCTTTCCCAAGTTGCATGTTTTGAGTTATTTCTCAGCTGTGTTTTTGTATGCAAGTTCGACGAATTTTATGGAAAATTAACGTGGAAACTGTGCTCACTAGGTTAGCTTCAGCTTACGTTAAATTTTACGTAGTAGAAGCCTTTTGCTTTCGTAAGGAATGTCGGTAAAAAAACTAGAGGAATCATCTCGAACCAGTTCATGCCACCAAATAACGCGGAAACTTTATTCAGATCGAATACTAATTCAAACATAATTACTTGATGATGAGAATTTCCTTAATTTAAAATGTTTTCAACCATACCATTTAACAGATTTTAAACAATTTGTCTTAAATTTTATGAACGAGAGTTTCATTGTGGTACTAATCAGTTTGGTGTTAGTAAAATACAATGACGTCATTTTCTTCCTACAAGTTACTTTTCTCTCTTGGTTCAAATTTAATTTTTCCGCATTATCAGGGCTGAGTGCTAAGGCAGGCTACTTTCATTCGCACTAAGGATTTTTTTCTCCTCTAATAATTTTTAATTTCTTTTTATGTCTGAAATGTAATGTTTCATCATTCAACAACACATTGTCGAGTGACACTAGTTTTCAAGCGTACACATTTATCTTATCTCCCTATACCCAATTCCTTATCCTATAATAAATTAACAAGCCTTTAAGTATTGAGTCATAGAAAGTGGATGTGCACGAAAAGATGAGTAGGAGACAGGAATTGAGCAGAGATTGCGTGGTATTAATCTTAAGGGTTCATAATGTCACAAGCTACCAATCCTTGATTTTAGGTGCAATTTTGCAAGAATTTGATGAACAAGACGTGAAACGAGTTCGTGATGAGGACTTCTGGTTGAGTTGCTTTCTGAAATCTCGCAAGCAGGATGTAGACATTGCATTATCTGTCTTGGTAAGTTATGTGCATTTAAGTCATTTTTTTCCTTTCAGTGGACCTCTCTTAGAGAAGAAATAATTCTTAGATTCTCTTATTGATGGACATAAATCAAACTTTCCTGAGAGTATCTGCATCCTTATTATTTTGAAATCTTGAAGATAAGTGTCTGGAATTTTAATTTGACAGTTTTGTATTCACTGACATTGTTGTAAACCTTACGGTTGTTGACTACTCGACACTGTCCATCCAACAAGAATGTATTATCCAAATGGTCTTGTAATTTTACCTATAACACGGATTGGATCAACTTTATTTTACATCTACATGTAAAGCTTGGTGCACCATGCTTTGAACTTCTGTTACAAAAAACTGTTAAAATAAAGAAACATTGCTTCTCTGTGCTCATGAAATGATTTAAATTTCTACTTTCTTCTGCTAGGTGGAGTGTTTAAGATGGAGAAAATCATTTGGAGTTAATGGTATGTTTAATGGACTACTCTTGTTCACAAAATCAAGTTGATTTACCTTTTAATCTCTAAGAGTGATAAGCTTCTAATTTCTCCCAAATCTAACACCCCTGAATCAAGTAATAGGATAAACAATACCAAAAATATATATCAGAGAACAGTGTGGTGAAGTTGCATACTGATATTAGGGTTTAAAGGATTGATAATACAATTTTGCACATAATTGCATTTGTGATGCATAGATTATTCAATACATTTTTTAACATGTCTTGATTTACTTTTTGATGATATATTTACATGTGCAGAACTTACAGAACGTTCTGTAGACCGGAGACTGTTTGAGGCTGGTTTCCTCTTTCCATATAATCGGGACAAAGATGGAAATACGTTAAGTAAGTGTTTAACCCCCTCTAACCAATGGAGAACCAATAAGTTATTTTTGCTTACAATATCATTATGCTATGAGGCCAAAAGGTGATGAGGAGGAAGAGAAAATGCTGACTGATTTCATGGTAAATTATTTTAGCTATTTGCTATGAGAAATGTACAGCAAAAAGTGGGGAGAATTTATTTTGAGATCTTTTAAATGAAGGTTGATCTAGATGATTTCTTTGACAGGTGTATCTTATTCAGATGGGGATTCTAACCAATTTGAATGGTCAATCCTTGACCTCCCAAGATTTGATTGGAATCTCTTCCTCCTACTTTAACTGCTTTAGATAGATTTCCTTTTGAGTCAGTGTTATCATCATGATGGTAACAACAACTTTCCTGACAAAGTTTGTCTTTTTCTGGTCATCTGTTTGGTTTAAGATTTCTGATGTAGTTGGGAGAAGCTACATTTTGATCATTTACAAGAGTTAAAAGGTTAACCTCATCAGCAGTCAATCAGGAAAGTGATTGATTGTTTTACTGTGCTCATGGGATAAAGGAAAATCTGAATCTAATGCTTTAGCAAAAAATAACAACTTTTTTTCCTCTGTGGCCGAGCTTGAAATTTACAACCTCTCTTCTCAATTTTATAGAAGGCTAGCTATGTTTGGGAACTTGACTTTTTTATGTGACTTTGTTTATTATTGGGACAGTTACTTACTAAATATAATTATATTCATCATATCTTGCCAGTCATCTACATTGGAAAACTTTACAAAAAAGATCCACAACAACATCCAGAATTGAAGAGATACCTTGTGTTCCTCCTAGAAAAACATGTAAGTCACATTGACTTACTGTCTAAATTAAAACTTTAAGTAGTCTTTACCTGAATTTTTTTTTCTTTTTGAAGCTTTTTTGCACTCAATATTTGCACATCAGCAGGAGATATATACATTTGATAAATTGTTCTCCCAACATCCCAAGTGGACTTTGTTTTACATATACCATTAAACTCTCCAGGTAGAAAGTGCAGTGGATTGCTTTTATAAAATGAAGTTCAATTTTCTATGGGTTTACCAGTGCAATAAAATGATAGGTTTTTGACTTATCAGGGTGCTCATGGTATCTCAGTTGAATTTTATGATTTTATTTCTATGTTAGTAATAAAAAGTTCTTTTGCTTGTAGGTGAAAATGTTCCCTGGCAGAAAAGTAACGTTTTTATTTGACATGCAGGATACTGGGTTATCAAATATGGTGAGCTTTGATATAATTAAAATATGTTACATTTTTATATGAAGGTGGAGTTATGGAATACAATTCTTAGGAAAATGTTGCTTATCTTTATTTAGTTTTCTTTAACTTTGCAACATTCTGACATCAATATTTGGTAATAAAAAATTAAGTCACAAGCGATAATTATTATTATTAATAATAACTGTTACAAAATGTAATTCTTTTATTGTTGCTGTTTTAGGACCTGGATTTTGTAAAATTTATCATAAGTTGTTTCAGAGATTACTTTCCATGGACATTGGGTAGGAGATGAAATTAAGCTGGATAACATGAATTTCTTTATTCTGATGCAAGTCCACCTTTGGTTACTAAATGTAAAACATATTCCCTTTCCTATCATTAGCATGGCTAGTAGTTGTGGAAATGCCCTGGATTTTATCAGGTATTTTTGTTTAATTCACACTGATCTACATATAAAACGTAAACATTTAACTGAAGTAGATCAACGGAATTACTCTTTGCTGTGAAGGATTACTCTTAATCCAGTGAATATTTTTGTTCTAGAGGTGTGTTTTGGTCAGAGTATGCCTTTAAGAGCAGGACATCATCCTCTGAGACTCAGGGGCTGTGAGTAAATTTTTAGTCAGGTGGAAGAGCCCAGTCTCAGGGGCTCTTCCACCCTGACTAAAAATCGACTGACGGCCCATGGGTTTCCAAGGATGGTAGGACATCAAACTTCCCCCAGTCTAATAATTATTTCTCAACCAACTTTGCTAAATCACTTCTTTTATAAGTAGGGGGTACCCTTTCTTGCATCTTCTTGGATTCATGTTTTAACTGTTTTGTTTCTTTACCACAGCAACATGGAAAATTGTCAAGTCATGGCTGAGCCCTGAAGCTGTCAAAAAAATCAGGTTCAGTTTAAGATTTATACTTTATTCAAGAACTGTTTGATATTTTTTGCTGCTTAAGGAGATATTTTGGCTTAGAGATGGTGTGCTTGACTCCAATTCAAGAAATCCATGCTGGCATGCAAGCCTTGTCATTAAAATTCATGATTTTTTACTTCTTTCAGATTTTTAAACAAACCTGAACTTTTGGATTTAGTTGATGAAGACAAGCTACTTGTTAGATTAGGTGGAACTGTAAGTACTGGATAGTTCAAAAGTTTTCCTCTGCATGGTTATCCTGAACTCTGAGTGAAAATAAATTGAGAATAAGAGGAATAAACTGTACGCAAAATTAGTGCCTTTTAGGATAGATTTACTATCCTAGATCAAAGTGTAGGCAGAAGAGGTTGCCAACTCTGGGCTAGATCTTATGGAAAATTAAACAAAAGCATCTCTTTGTGGAATCAGGCTGGTACAAGTCATATTTAAAATAATGACTTGTTTCTCATTTTGTGATTTAGGCATGTTGTGAATTGAAAGCATACAGCATAGAGCCAATAGCTGATGATAATTTATTTGTGAAAATTGGTGAAATTGTAAATTGTCAGGTTGAATAGAATAATATTTCTTATGTTTTCTTAACAGGATCCCTATGAATATTCTTATCCACCTACAAAAGAAGCTCTTGTCAGTCTTGGTATCACTGAATCCACAGGGTAAGCACAAGTTTTTCCTACCACAAACCGTTCTGGAAAATAACATTAACTTTATCTTAGGTTACAGCTACTACTTAAGTATTTTGAATGTTTTTATTGATCTTTTCTACCTGTATGTAGTAAAGTAACTAGTGCTTTTATTCTTATATCAAATACCATTTTTTGTAATCAGAAAGTGAAAAAATTCCCCCCTCAAATCGTCTAACTTTGCCATGTCTCCTTATCCCCAGCCTGTCAGAGGCCCATTTAACAGCCCTCCCTCTGCAAAGTTTTATCAAATTATAAAGGGCTTATATCAGAGATCTTATGAAAGATTTTCCGAAAAATTTTGCATGTTTGGCAAGATTTAAGGCTTAAATCGTGCCGAACATGCTTAGCCAATGAGAACACAAGGATAATATTACAACAGTTTAAGTCTATTAAGCTCGGCTCTCTGTTTCTCTGTGGTTCTGAATGTGTTTCCAGCACAAAATCTGTAAAACCCAATCAAATAAATAAGGGTTTGTTCATAAAGAATGTTGCATCAGAGTTTGATTTTTCGCTCAGCCTGCACAAATACGCACTGCAGACCAATATTTTATATCGTATGCGACATTTTTTCTCTATCTGACAACAGTACAGAAGATAACCTCATTGAAAATGGTACCGTAAACCAAGGCAATGATTTTGACGATGACAGTTGTGAAGATGCGCGTGAAGAGGCTCCTCCGTCCAATACAAAGAAGGTACTTCGGGAGATGAACTTCTCAAGGATTTCATAACACTTTCCATCATTTGTACAGATGATTTAGAATTTAACAAAGCCATAAAGAGAGATTCATTCCTTTCACATACAAAGTGCATTTCTTTTATTTTTTCGCAAACTTAGACCAAAGTTTAATTTGCAGAACGGCCTGTCAGAACAAAGATAATGATCACAGGGAATTAACGAGAACTCGAATTTTCCAGAATAGGCAAACCATGACTCAACATCTTTGTGATTCGATAATTTGTCCCTTCTTGACACCTTTTCTATCCACTCCTTTCATCTCCCTTCACTTTTTCCCTCCTTCTCTGAGTTGTCTGGTTCGCATTCGTCACGTAGAAGGTCACGTAATGCTTCCTCGCTTGGCTGAGCATTGCGTGACTTCTCACCGAACCGGCTGTTAGATAGGCAATTTCCTTCCTTCCCCACGCAATTCCTTTCCTCGGAAAAAAAAACGAATAATGATAAGAAAAAATGGTTGTCCTTGGGCATCACCATGTGTTTTCTCTTCGCCCCAGTTAAATCATTTTCGTGTTTTCGAAGCTTCTTACAACTCAATTGTTACGAATGTTTGACATGATCTGCCCTAGCGGTGCTGAGCGCACGGCCTTCATTTCCGCTACTTAGGATTAACTTTGTCAGACATATGATTAATCTTACATCGGCTAAACTTCCAGTTATGGAGAACATCTCTTATAAGGTCAAACCAGCTTCTTTTTCGTCTTGCTGTAAAGAACAACCATCCAAGAAATTCTTTGTTGCCGCTTGACTCATAATTTGTTCGTTTTGTCGAGTTCTTGGGATATGAGATTCACAGGAATTTTTATTCAAATCGAACGCATGTTTTACCAGAGTTTTGCCTGTAAGCTTTCGATTTTCTCAATTTTTTTTCTTGCTGTTATTTTAATTACTTGTAGGTGACGTTTGAGGATGCGCCTTCTACTGCAGCCGACCAGAGTTTTGAAAATGCATCTTCTCAGTCGAATTCAAAGCAGGTTTGATATTTTCGACTTTAATCCGTTGATTCTCGCTCCTAATCTTGTGACCTCTAGTCGTAGTCTATTTGTAGTTCCTTTTGGGAATGTTACAGATATGGCAAGCTGGCGAGTGATGCGAAAAAGTCACTGTACTAAATTTACTTAACCTGAACAACGTAAACCTTATATTATTTGGCTGACCAGGCTTCGAAAGTGGGCATGACTTTGCGGAGTCCTGTTTGGCCACCCATGCTGCAAGATACCGGCTTATGTACCTCTTGACTTCCGTGCAGCTCATTTTGTTGTAGTTTTTGTTTGATTTTTTTTCTTCTCATGTGGAGTTGAAAAAGACAAAGCAACCGTAAATTCAACTTCATGGAAACCACGAATTTCATGAATTTATTTTACCATTCTCATTTTACGATTTTAATGAAATAACAATTTTTTTCTTTGACCTTTACTGTTTCACACACGACCATAAAACACCCCCGAAATAATTTTGGGGAATATCCAGTCATGTTGAGGAAGGTTAGATTAAAGACTGACTCATTTATTTCTTGTGTAGAGGAATAATTCAACAAAGCTCACTCTTCGAGCTGTAAGTTCAAGATCATCACAAAGACGAGCACCTCCAGACGGCTTTACTAGAACAGGAAGTCTGCTTAGTATTACGTTAGTATTGTTTAATAAACTTTCAGATTCCATATTGTTGTAAGGCAGCCCGTTCTAGTCTCTCTCAATCTTTGCATATGTGTTGTTTTTTTAAGTTCTCCTTCTTCGTTTTGACGTATCTACTAAGTTTTTAGCCAAACCTCAAACTGAAGCCGATGACACACTTGGCGATTTTATCCTCCAATCGCGGCAAATTGATCGCTGGCGAAAATCGCCGACATCTAACATATCAAATATTGGCGATTTATATCGCAGATCATGGCGATCGGCGTATAAAATCGCGAAGTGTGTCGCCATGATTATTGTAGCACGTAATTCTGATCGATTCTGGTAATTGCAGGCCAGCGGAGGAATTAGTTTTCACCGGAACAACTTCAACTGGAGAAATTCTTCAATCGTTGTCGCTCACCAACAACACCTTGTCAACAGTAGCTTTCAAGGTCAGTAGTTTTATGTTTGTATATAGAACTACTTTATATAATTTTGTCGTGACTGCCAACAGGTCGTAAGTAGCTGCTGTTCGGTAAATGAGCCCGCACTTCTTTTCCCCGCTACCCCTCCGAAAATGGAGGACCGGATCGGAGAAAAGGGCAAAACTCAAGCCTAACGCGAATAGTAAAAGATTGTAGACATTGTTCGCTAATACTGTGCTAATTTTTCATTTTACAGGTAAAGACAACCTCTCCAGAGAGTTATCGAGTCCGACCAAGCTCGGGTATAATTCCTGCAAACTCCTCTGCAGATGTCAGCGTATTTTTACAGCCAGGTAAAGTTTGAAAATGTTTTTCTAGAGGTTGCTCAGTATAAGAGGACCATGAAGTGTTATTTATTATTATTTTTTTTTATGAGATATCAGAAAGTAGCTGAAGGAAAAAATCCCAGCTAATCGTTGACGGTAATTTATTGGAGAAAGATTACAGGGTTTGCAGTAATTTAGTGCTTGCCTCTCTTTTCTATTTAGTCCTTGAGGGAGGGCAACTAAAAATAATCATTAGATCCTTGGTAAAGCGCGAGTAGTATAAAGGAATGTCGTGGTTTTACATTAGGTCATGCTGCCAGCGTAGTAAAAGACAAGTTCTTGGTGATGTCGACTGAGTTACAGGATGATAAGTCGCCAAGTGAACTTGCTGCATTATGGAAAACGATACCAAAAGCAAATATTGTGGAACACAGGTTAGAATATTTCCCCAGTAAATTTTGTATTTTAACTCTTTTGAGTAACAGTCGCGAGTACATCCCGAAGACTTTCATTTTCATCGTTTCTCTTTTACTTCTGGCACAGCTATCCCAGACCCCAACTTGTTTTACTATTTTTTCTCGTGCAAACCGTGTCAGGCCTCTTCGTCTTGTTTCTTTCCTCTCTCCTCATCTCTCCTCTTCTTGTTTTGTTTTTTTTTTTGGTTTATTTGTAGTTCTTAGGTGTTTCTTTTTTAATAAAGATATTCCGGTGACGTAGCTCTTTTAGTCAGAGCGTCGAATATTGAGTTCAACTGAGCGCGCTTCCAAACTCCCCTCTCCCAACCCATACGCGTTTGAGCCTATCTCTGAATTTTCTTTCAGACTTCGCTGCCGATTTCTGGCGTCTAGTTCTCAGCTTTCCGGTCAGTATTCTGATATTGCGGAAGGTAAACCAGTAACTCTTAGTATGGCCATCGACAGCATTCAGGCTCTTCAACGACAGCTGAGTGACGTGGAGAAAAAGGCAAGTACATCAGGAAGGATGGGAGGGGAGGGAAGGGGAGGGGTATTTAATATCAACAAGGGTGGAATACCCCCCTCACCCCTTTCACACACGTCGTTGTTCACTTTCCGCCGACAAGCTGCCAAAGCCTTGCTCATTCTAATTTTGCACATTTCTTATTTTTCAGCTTGATACCAGCAACAGAAAAATCTCGCACATAGAGACAGGTCTTAATGTGTTCATTAAAGTTCAATTGGGACTCTTTTCCGCCATGATAGTTTTGTTCGCCATTGTGATGTACTACGCTACGTTCCTCATTTAATATGTCATCAAGTGTCCACGGGCCTTCAAAATGAATAAGAGGGTTTAATTGATCTTAAAGTGCAACGTTCTAATGCTCTCTGGAATACATAACCTACTCAACGGTTGCTCATAGATCAGAGTGATTTAGAATCGCGGTTATTTGAATGACCATTGGCAAGAATTGAACTTGGGCCTTGTAAGCGAAATCAAAGATGGAATTTGCCGTTTACGTTTGAACACGGTTTTATATAAATTTTTTTTAATGTCAGGAGGTAGGAGGTAGAGGTGCGTTTAGGTGTGACCTTGCATGACTCGTCGCGAATTCGCCGCTTTACATTACTCATGTGCGCTATTCCGGGAAAAAAATGCACCACTTCCAAAGGCGGAAAACTTTTTTAGTCCGTTTTATTCAGGGAACTCCGCCCCAAAAAATGTTTTCGTTACTTGTCAAAATTTCAATTGAACGCTTTTTGAGAAGAAATGAAGCGGAAACATTGACTAACTTTGAAATTGAAGCCTTAGTTTCCTTTTTTTGGGGAACAAGAAATAAAATTGGACTGATTCCCCTTGCGCAAATGCTGAGTGTCACAGGTTCAAATTCTGTTAACTGGTCTTTTGCGAGGATTAGGTTGATTTCAGCGGCTGTGATCAACAAAATTTTTATGACCAATTATTACCCGTCAAGTAGGTGCGAATTTAGTTCTTTTTTCTGACCAGAGTGTTCTTTAATTTTCTAAACTCCATTCTTGAAAGATTTTGGACGATTTAGCTAAACAACATAGGACAACGAGTAAGTGATCTCTGAACACTCGAAAGAAAAGTATATTTTTCCCATAAATAAAGAAATTATTTCTTTACATGGCTGTCAATAGATGGCATTAATTTATTAATATGAGCCCTGTAGAGTTTCCATCCAACAGTTTTCTTCACTTACAATATTATTAAGCTAAGCGATCAGTTCTTGCAATATTTTTCTCCAATATCTGTAGTTATTCCTACCGTTCGTATTGGCATAAACATTGTAAAAGATTTAAATTAATTTACGGGAAAATATACATATATTTTGAGAACTCGAAATCCATGATGTCTTGCCTTCAATCTCCGTAAGAAATCCTTAATGTGATTCAACGCAGTTTACGGTTATAGTAGTACGTTATTCTAGTAATAATAGTTGGAGTTAGAGAGAGGGAATGCCATAGAAGTTGTGACTGCAAAGCAGTGGTAAAACTCTTGGTACCACTTCGGAGACTACGCTCAGCAAGATCGCTCAAGCTACAACCAATTGCAGAAATGTTGAGACACCTTGCGCAGAAAGTTCATTTCCCTACTTCATCAGAAGTTCGAGAAGTAATCTACAGTGCTAGGAAAACAAATACAGTCTCCCTTCCTCGATTCCTTGTTGTTCGTCGAGGTTTTGTACATGATACTGCTTTGCTACCACCATTGCAAGAGGGGGGGGGGGGGATGGGGGAATACGTGTTGGATCGCGTGGTGACCTCTTGTAGTGGTAACATGACTCAACTCATTTTGCAACTGGTGTTAGTCCCCCCCCCAACCTTCCAATGCAGTTACTCCCTCCTTTCTATTATTCATTCGATCAATCAATAATTCATATACTCCTCCACTCATTTATTCAGAGTTTGTTTGTTGCGTTCCCTTTTGTTTTGTCTTTTTTGTTTTTTTGTTTTAGCTTTTCGTTTGTTTCCGGCTTCGCCTCTCTTGATTATGAAGTCGGTAATAATTTAAAATAACGTTAACGATCAAAAGGTGGTGTGAAATAATTTTTTGTTCTCACCTATTGATTGCAAACGAGCTCCTATTGTTCTCATCCGACATGAAGGGAAATATTTCTTCCACCACTTTGACGGCATCACCTTACTCGAGATAACCTTAGCGCAAATCATTCAAATCTAAATTCGCTTTTTTCGATGTGCGTTTCCCTCTTCTAAGCGAACAAACAGGTCTATCCACATTACGTGAAACTATTTCGATAGTGAAAAGCGAATATCATTTCGAAGGAAGTGGAAAATTGCTGTTCCGGTATTTTACTTTAATAACTATTTATAATCACTCATGCATACCCAGGTCGTAAGAAAATCATAAATTTAGCTGACGCAGACGTAATTTTGTGGCCCAATCGTTTTGCATGATGGGTGTGATAGACAGGGCTTGGAAAGAGGGTTCATGAGTAATCTTTTCTCTCCAGATGCACTGCTAATGTTTGCATGGAGTCTATTTTGGGTGGTATTGTTTCTTGACACACGTGGCCCTTGTTGGTGAGTGGGTGGAACTGTTTACTTCCGGAGTTTAAACGGTTAAAAAAATAAAATTCCGAAGTTGAAATAAGTATTCTTGCGTGACAACTGCGATTAACTTTTTCTTCCTTTTTTTGTTTTACTGCTACCAAGTTTTTCGACAGATCTTAAAACGAGTCAGCAACAACTGACTCAAAGCATGACATTAATTGCTTCCGATCAGATCAAATAGTCAATAAATTGACGGCGGAAATCACTTTTAGAAAAGTGTAGAAGGGCAAAAGAACAAAATGATTACAATGCCTTAAGGTGCCTTCACTTCATTGATCG
The DNA here is from genome assembly GCF_964200805.1 of Pocillopora damicornis. Classification (NCBI taxonomy): domain Eukaryota; kingdom Metazoa; phylum Cnidaria; class Anthozoa; order Scleractinia; family Pocilloporidae; genus Pocillopora; species Pocillopora damicornis. The sequence continues at coordinate 19,025,766 of NC_142682.1, forward strand.
TTGCCGAGAGAATATTAAAGCTGTAACTACCGCATTGGCGGCAAATAAGAGGAACTGCTTACTAATCGTCAAGACAAAAGCGCACCAATCATATCATATCGTCTTTAAATCTACTAAATTTCCCACGATCCCCAGGGTCTGGGTGTGAGTGACGTCTCCCGCCAAAAAATCGCACATGTGAGGTCGCACATAGTGTAGTTGTCATTTGAGGACCTCGCTAATGAGAACTAGATTTCAGTCGAAGCAATACGTTAGCCAGCCAAAAATCCTCTGCTAAAATGAACAGAAACTTGATGTACGGCTACTATCACACTGATTGTAAGTATCTTATTTATGGAAGACAGTCTCCCCTCGTTTATGTCAATGATTTTTGTTTGGTAGTTTGGAGGCTAATGGTGTGATAAAATTTGCTAGTGTTAGCGTTGCTTGCAGATTAAAGACAGCTGACTCACAGATAGTTTTCGGTTATTCTCATTGCAGCTAAAGCAATAAACGTAACTGAGTCTTCGGAAAAAAATAATAACGAACCTCGGATGGTGAGTACCTCTATCTTTCTGGTATTTCTTAGTGTTTGTGCTCAAGGCAGTGTGCGAATTGGCGTGTAGGTGTTGTTTTTATCGAATAAACATATATTCTTTTACTTTAGTTCTTTCTCAAATCTATCCTATTTCGTGATGCATAGTAAGAAATAACTGAAGGTGTTTTTCCTTACAAGAGTTTCCTTGCATTGTGGCTCAGTGCTGAAGTATTTGTTGTATTAAGAAACAGTTAAAACGTTATCTCGCACCTTGAATAGAAGTTTCCTAAGCAGTTGAACAAGTTTCATAAGCAGTTGGTACAGTAAAAAAAAAAATAGTTTCATGCTCTTCTTTACGTCTTCTACTGATAAGTCATTATTCACGACGGGTTATTCCGTAGGACTGTCCAGTCTCAAATGTTAATGTGAATGCACTAGACCTCTCAGTGACTAGCATCTAACTTCTCAGCACATCGCCCTGAATCACACATACAAAGCAATTAACACCAGTCAGAGAGGCTCATGATTGTTGAACAAATTCTCCTTGTTAGAGCCTATGAAATGTAAAGAGAACAGTATGGAGGAAATGCATACTGATTTTAATGGTAAAGTGTACACTGGCAACATTTAAAGCATGCCTTCCTACTGGTACATGCTTTTTTACTCAACTGTTAAAGGTTTACTGAGGAAAAGCCTGCTCTTCATTTACTTTAAACACACTTTACCAATTTTGCAATCTATAAAACTAGTTTTGTTGACAATGACCTCATCAGTTTTCTTGTCTTTCTTATTTTGATTTTTAAAATTTTATTCTTTCAAAATTGTTTTTGCATTCTTCCTTTTCGCTTCAGTAATCTCACAATTTATTTTCCCATGTATGAGCTATTACTTATTAGTGTAAAGCTATTTAAAATCTTCAGGGAGTTCCTAATTATGGAGTGCAGAAACATCAAACATTGCGTTTTTTATTTTTAGGAGGTTGCCTGTAACTGTAACAGATCTCCAGAAACAATCCAGTGCAGGGGATGTGGAAAGTCATTTGTGGGAAGAAAAAGAATTTTATGCCAACAGCACCGCAACACAATCCATCTTATGGACTTCAGTTTTTGCGTCTTCTGCAAGCAGAGACTGGAATGAGATTGCTGTAAATACATAGTGGTCAGATTGGATATGAGGAGAAAAGGAGTTCAATTTCCTGAAGGTTTTGTGATTCTCTCTTACCAAAGACTACAACAAGAGAGTTGTAAGCACAAGAAAGTGTTGCACTATGGCAATTCCTTTACTCTCACCCCACGCTGTAACACGAGTAGGTTTTAATATGTACCATATTTCCTGGAATAAACACCCTTCTCCTATGGTTCCCACCCTATAGGCCACAATACCAAACAAGCGCCCCCTCCTCCCTCACTTCTTTAAATAGTAGGGATACAATAAAAACCTGTTGCCACTTCATTTACAACTTTTTCAGCTCCAACTACAGGGTAATCAGGACAGGAGAGTACTTCCATTTCAGCTTCAACTGCAGGGGAATTGGGGCAGGAGAATACCATCTTTTCCATTTAAGTCAGTTCCAGTTATTTCTACCTCCATGTGCTTACAGAGTTCCTTTATGTGCGTTATCTGTTATTTTAATTTTTATTACATCCTACCCCCTTAATTAAGTTCCTTTTCTTTTAGCTGAATTTTTAAATAATAACTTGGGTGTTTATTCTAGGAAATATGGTGTGTACATAGTTTATGCACCAGGGTTGTCAAAATAAGTTTGCATCTGGCACATTTTACCCTCTACCCTGAAAAAATGTGTTGACTTTTCTGAATGATTACAGCTCAATGTTTAGCATGGAAGCACATTGTTTATGTATCACTACTTTGTTGACAAGTCCAGTTAATCATTAACATTTTTGACAACCCTGATGCACAGATGCAGCATGCCCCGACAGTGGGTACTCAAGGATGAACACACTCGAGTGGGAAGATATTTGTTTTACTTGAAACCCCAGCACCAGTATGCATGTCCTCCATACTGTTCTGTTTACATTTCCTAAAATGCTGATGATGACAAATTGTTTAAAAATCAAGGGATTCTTTGGTTGCTGATTGTTTCCTTTATTTTCATGGCTATAATGTTTGATTCAGGGATGACATTGTAAGGAGAATAAAAATGTTGAGCCATCTTAGGGATCAAAGGGTTAAAGATTTTGAGGAATTTCAAAAGTTGAAGTGTTTGGTTTTGTTGTAAATTTAGGATTTTGGGAATACTTGAGACTGAAACCATTAATTTGTTCACTTTTCTTGCAAATTGCTACTGAGGTCATGCACACTGAATCTACTTTGGAGATAAGAGGGACAACTGATGAAACATGACATACTTCCAAAAGTGCAATTACTGATAATATGAAAATAAACAGACCATGTCGAGGCAATTGCTTAAACAAGGGAAGGAAAGAAATGAATTGGTAATACAAATAGAGCTTCCTCTTTTCTATTGTGTTTGCACAAACAAGGCATCAATTATGCAAGTAGTGTGCAGGATACTTAAAAAAGTATGATGCTCAGTCTGACAGTCTAAGCTAGGGACCTAGATTCATTCACATACAGAAATGAATCTTGGGAGCTTGAAAAGAGTAAGTTTACAGTTGTATTAATTTGGTATTAGAAAGAGAAAAAACTGTTAATCATGGGTTTAAAGAATTAATTTCCCAGTGAAATACCCAGAAAGAGACTGCTTTGAGTTAGGTATGACATGTAATGTTGTCATTGTAATCTTATATGAATTTGTAAAGGATGCTTTTTGTTAGTTTTGGATTTGTATGATCAACAAAAATGTTCATTGCATGTGGTACGTAAGCTATAGTTTGTTTTTGTTCTGTTGTCATTGTTGTAAAATGTTGCCTTGTCAAGTACAATCTTATATTAGCATTCTACCTTGCTTTACAGTCTTGTCAGTTTATAGTGTATGGGTTGAACTTCAGAATAAGTGATTGTAAATAAAGATTTTTTAGTGAAAAATGGTGTTAATGAATAGTTAATGGTAGTAATGAAGACACAACCTTCAAGAAAAAGATCCAGTAACTTCATGCTTGGCTTTCAATGTGGGTGATGTGCTCATGCCAATAAATTTGCCAGAGGAACTGAATAACCATAATTGGGAACACTTGTTGCTGTCTAAATTTACTTAGCACTGAAAAAATGGTGTTGGCAGCCAGAATACCATACCCTTTTTACCTACTCTCCAACTAAAACTCCTTTCTTTTATTTATTTTTCATCATTGTTCCTTTTGTACAGTGAAAATCCATTAAGAGCTTAAAACTTCAATTTCAATACTAAGAAAAATTTCCAATCCCCACTCACTTTCCAATGCTACTTGAAGTAAGGTTTCACTTTAAGTATTGCTTTCTCAAATTCAAGCACAACATCAGTGCCACCAGATTCCAGAAACAATCATCAGAGTGATGGTGAGCTAAGGCAAGGCTACAATGGTCTACCACTGAGACAAAGAGACCTTTCCAAAGTAAGTTAGTCCTAAAGGAAATGTCTTCCCTCTAAAATCTACAGGCCTGCAGTGATTGTATAAATGGTAGATGAAAAAAAACCTGATATGGAGTGGAGATTTACCCTTAGAATAGTGAGATGTTTGAAAAGGAGACCTTTCTAAAGTGAGTTAGGCCTAGAGGAAACACCTTTCATATAAAGTTTACAGGCCTGTGGTGATTGTAATGAAAAAAAAGTTGATTTGAGGTGGAGATTTACCCTTACAATAATGAAATGTGTAACAATTGGCTCAAACTCCTTAGGATTCAATGATTTCCCACAAAAGTTAGGTGATTCAATAATATAAATAAAGTTAATAATCAAAACAACCAAACAGAGCCAGGATTTCCTTGCATCATTACCATAACATTTAACTTTAATAATTTTCTTTAGTTGCAAAATTTCTTATAGTACTACTTACAAGACTGGATATATATATTTATAAATGCATGCTTTAGCAATGAACAAACCTTTTTACACTAGTGTAAAAACTGTTAGATTCCAACCAAGCACTTCCAAGGTAAAGACTTAAACTTGCTTGATTTGTAGGAGGGTTGTTTCAAGTTACTATTTAATCATCTCACCATATTCCATGTTTTCCATGAAGGTGAAAAAAGGTGGACATATCATGACCTAAAAAAGATTACTCTGTTTCCTTTTGTTGTTGTTGTTGTTTTTCTTTAGAAGATGTTGCTTTAAATTGCTGGATAATCACTAGGTTTTTGTGAAGAACCAAATCCTGCATTCACTGTAAAATTATTTGAAATTGTTTCAAATCCATACATATTGGCTTCATTGTGCTTGCCCATCAAATCTAAACAGCAAGTACGATAAACACAAAAAGGGAAAAGGCAAAAGGGAATCTAACACAATTGGTCCAATCCTAAAATGAATGTACACTTAAGCATGCATAAAGAGCAATATATATCTATCTTTTACAATGATCATGTTAAATCTAAAAAAACTTTAAAAAGATTTTAATCAGTTCTTCATCATAACTATACTTGCCACTGTCCTTACTCCTGTCAAATTTTTCTACATGAAAATCTTGCTATAAAAATACTAAATATCTACAGTGTCATTGTATTAAAAACTGCACAAAAAAATGTCTTGAGAGTTCAACAAGTGATAAGCTCAATTCAGTTTTGCTACTTTTTTGAGTAGATAAGTTGTCACATTGAAGCAAAAGAAGGAAGTTTCAAACAAACCTGTTTCTTGGGCCTTAGACTTTCTTTTTCTCAAACTTTGAAATACCATGACCTATCAGTTTTTAGGAGTTCCAAATAAATGCACTTATCTGATTGCTGGTTCATAGAGGTTGTTTAACAGAACTGTGCAGTTTTTGTCTTTAGTAAACTGATCTTCTTAAAAAATCTTCAACTGATGAAAAGGATATGGACCCTAGCAAAGCATCTTGTAACTTAGGAACAGTTAAAAATCTCATTAAGATTCCCCAAAGGAAAAGAACATTTGGGTGCCTAGTTAAAATGCAGATTTACAACCTGTTGAATTGAAAGCTGCATGAAGCAGTGTACAGTAGCCAGCATCAGGATGAATTGGAATTATTGTTGGAAGTTGGCCCACTGTATGCTTGCCCTCCATTCACATATGATGTTCCCAACCCATAAAGGTGTCCACAGTACTTTGCATCATCTATATTATCTTCAAAAAACATCTGTGGGATACAAAATGCAGAGAAAAATTATTAAAATGGTTAAATTGAAATTCTTTACCTGTTCTAATCAGATACTGTCCTCAGTAAAACAAGGGCGACAACTCCAAGATAAACATATAATGATATACCTCTCTCATTCTAAAAAATGCATTTCCTGTTAATAGGCTGTCACTTCCTGCTTGGTGCTGGGGTCCCACTCTTTCAAGCTATAAGAAATGAAAAAAAAGCTAAAATGTAGACTTGGTTTTTATATCTATCAAGTATTTGCATGGGCACTTTATTGTTCTATTTTTCTCAAGACTTGTCCTTTTGTTGAAAATTAAATCGCAGAAACTGATACACACAACTTCAAAATTTTCGCACACCACTCTCCAATGTTCTACCACTGG